>NW_008331036.1:1755361-1807593 GCF_000622305.1 Nannospalax galili | reverse complement strand
ATTAAGTCTGTTAGATGTGTTTTCAAGGGCAGTAATTTTATTTTATGTGACTTGTTGTTTCTCTTTTGCAGCTTTCAGAATTGTCTCTTTGTTTTGTACGTGTAGTGTTTTTACTATGATGTGCCGTGGAGAGTTTCTTTTCTGGTTCTGCCTTTTTGGTGTTCTATATGCTTCTTATAGTTGTATGGGCATGTCTTCTTTCCTTAATTTTGGGAAATTTTCTTCCACTATTCTGTTGAAGATCTGGTCTGTGCCATTATCTTGAGATTCTTCTCCTTCCTGTATGCCTATGATTCATAAGTTTGGTCTTTTTATGGTGTCACACAATTCCTGAATATTCCATTCTTGTGATTTCTTAAATTTTTCATAACCTTTGCTTGAGTGGTCTAGTTCGTCCACTTTATCTTCCAGTCTTGATACTCTGTTTTCCATTTCATTCATCCTGTTGTTGAGGCTTTCGTCTGTCATTTCTAATTGGCTTACTGAATGTGTCACTTCCTTCTTCATTTCAGCATGAGCATTCTTCAATATTTTTAACTCTCTTCTGAGTGCACTCAGAAGTTTATCCCTATCTTCCTTCAGTTCTTTGATTTCTTTGTTTGTGTGTTCTTTAAATTCACTGAATTCTTTTATCATGTTTATAATTATTCTTTTGAGTTCCATGTCCTGCATTACCTGTAGGGGGTTCTCATTGTACTCCTCTAGAGGACTATTAGTATTTGGTGGCGATACATTATTTTGTTTTTTCATGTTATTATTTTTTCTCTGTGATTTTGACATGTGGATTTCTTTTGTAGTTTCTGATTCTTGTGTGAGACTCAAGCTTTCAAGTTTAAGTCTGCTTTTTTTGGTGAACTTTATATGTCTTTTTGGTTTACTTTTTGGGCATGAAAAGCTGGCTTGTCTAAGCTTCTGGTTCTCTCTTTTGATTTTATATTGGAGTGGCCAGATTGCTTTTGTCTTCAGGAGTTCCCACAGAGGCCCAAGTCAGATGAGGACCAGGTGCTCTCAGTCTTTCTCCTAAGGTGTTGATCCCTCCAGGAAAGATTTTGGCCTCATGAATTTGGGTGTTCGACTGGCCTGGGAGCTAGGCCCAGGAAAGGTGCTGGTCTACGGCAGCTGATGGCCATGCTACCCAGAGATGCAAAGGCAGATGGTGGTGGGAAGTGGCCCCAAGGGCTCCTGAGGACTGCACTGAGGAACTGGGTTGTTTTGGATGCAAAGGATCAGGAAGAGGAAAGGTCAGCCCCTGCATCCAGGAAAGAGGCTGCTGGGTGGTGCAGGCCCAGGGAAGCAGAGGGAGGTGAGGGCAGGGCCAGGCCGAGAAGCAGTGCTCCTGGGGACCAGAGAAGGCACTGCATTGGTCTGGATGAAAAGGATCAGGATGTAGTGGTTACCTAGGTGTCTGGGGCCCTAAGACAAGGAATGGGACAAGACCCAGGCTAGGAAGAGAGACCAGAGTGGGAGATGGGTTGGTGAATGAGGCTGGGGGTGTCAAGGCATGGAGGGCATGATGGACTTATCTGGGCGAGAGGCCTGAGGGTTGGAGAGAGGCCCGAGGGTCCTTGCAGGCCCAGGGAGGCAAGAGAGGTGAGGGCGGGGCCAGCCTCAGAAGCCGTGCTCTTGGGGACCAGAGAAGGCACTGAGTTGGTCTGGACGAAAAGGATCAGGAAGCAGTGGTGGTTCCCCAGGTGTCTGGGGCCCCAAGACAAGGAATGGGACAAGACCTAGACTCTTTGTCAGTCTTTTATGAGGCCCATGTCTTGGCTTACAGTGAGGAACTTACTTTCCCCAAAGTAGCACCAGGGCCAGCATCTCAACCTTGGACAAAGAGGTCTCAGTTCCATGGAAGACTTGCTCATTATTGCCAGAAATTCTTACTGAAGATTGATAAGTTCCAATAGAAAATGTTAATTCGATTTAGGAATAACTTAATTTTTTTCTTTTTAGACAGGGTCTTGTGTACTCCAAAGTGGTTTCAAACTTGCTCTGTAGCAGACAATGGCCTTAAACTACTGATCCTTCTGCCTCTACCTTTCAAGGGTTGGGATTGCAGGTGTCAGCTAGTCAATGCAGTTTATGTGATGCTGGGAATCAAACCCAGATCTTTGTGCGTAATAGGCAGGCACTCTACCAACTGCATTAACATCCCAAGCCCTAGGTGCAAGCAAACTCTTGATTTATAACATCTGTTGACAGCCAATTTGATATGCATCTTGATATTCATCTCATGCTACAGTAACAGTGGTAATGACACTAATGCTATTACTAGTATTAGTGATATTTTATTATTGATATAATTATTATTCAGTTATTAATTATATTAATTATACTGATGATATCATTTGAAGCTTAAACTTCTGGTTTCTCCACATAATAAGATTTTCCATGTTACATAATAATCTAACCCATGCACAATAAAAATTGCAAGAATTCTAGTTGATTATTAAGCATTTGAAGAGATTTGGGAGGGTCAGCAATCTCCTCTATTGCTGACCTACACATTACTGTAGCTGTACTCCAGTGACATGAGGCACAACTGACATGAGTGTGTGTGTGTGGAGCCCAATTCTGACTTTCAGCCACTTGTTCTACCACAGGTTTCAACAATAAGCCAAAGCGGAGGGAGGCAGAGGTGGAGATGCCAGGCTTTGCGTGACATGGCCCTGCCTAGTGTGGAGAACTTGGTTTTTTCATTTGGTCTACAGTTTCATATCTCAAACTGAAACCTCTAGCAATTCCAACTAGTGGGGAAATCCATGATTGAGAAGAACCAGCGATGATGACAAAACTGATTCAGTACAGTCACAGTACCTAAAAGGAAATGGGCCTTTTGGCTTGACCTGGGCTTGCCAGTGGCTTAGAACAGTGAGGGCAGAGCCCAGTTTGTTGGTTTTCACAGAATTTAGGGGAGCAAGAGAGTTCTCTATAAGTGGGAAGCTTACTTGGTTTGCAGTGCTCTGGATTTCATCAAGAAATGCAAAAAGTCAGTTTTAGTTGGTAGCGAGAGAAAGGAAGGCCATGAAGTGTTGGCAAGGCCATCGCTAAGAGGTCACAAGGTTAGAGCAGGCTTACAGACCTACCACAGGAATACAGTCTCAGTAGACAAGCAACCAGCAAGGGTTGTCTAGGACCTTTAAAGGACTGTATAGTTTCTTTTGTAAGACCAGTCATGGTTGAGATTGAATCTGTAGTTGGATGGAACAGAGTTACCTGGTGGAAGGAAGTAATTGCTGGAAGAGAACAGAAACATGGAAGTGGGTGACTGGTTAATGTTGTGATGTGAAAGACTGACTAGGTGACTGGTTCTCCTGGCTTGCTTGGACTAGGAAGCTTCTCAGAATGAAAGACTTGAAGCATTCATTCATAGTGAGGCAGTCCTGGGTAAATCAGGATGTTGGTTTGACTATAAGGAAATGTATTTTATGGTCTTAGTTAAACACCTGCTGATTGTTGCTCAAAGCTAAGCAAGAAAAATAAACAAAAACTGCATACAACATGTAAATTATAGAATTGGAAACATTAAACATTCTCTTACTTTTTATTGATACATGTTTAGTTACAGAACTTAAAGTTTCTGAATTAAGTAAAAGATTAGATATCATTTTGTCTCCTATTGTATGACTAAAACTGAACTGAGTCATGGAGATGAGATTAATAGCCCAAATCTGGGCGGATAATTAAGGGCATGAATCTGTGGATTCTAAATTGTTTTCTTGCCCTCATCAATGTTTTCTATAACACCAATATAATCTTTATTCCTCCTCTTCATAAGAAACTTGTCACATCGACACTGATTATTTTTTTTTCAGTTAGCTTTCTTCTGATGGCTATAGTCTACCATAACAAAAGACAGCAAGTTGTAATGCTTCTACAGTTACTGCTTTTTACTAGCAACAGTATCATTATTGTACCACCACCACTGTTACTAGAGCATAAAGGTAATATCAGATAATGCTTGCTACAGCCCTGTTTCTTAGATGGGTTGAAATGAAGCATGCTGTGAATTGAAGAAGTCCAGCAACACATCTTGAGAGCCAGATTTTTCTCCTTGAACCCACTGTAAATCTCTGAGTTAGAACCTTAGCGTTGGACTCAGTCAATTTACTCTTTGTAACATGTCAGTTTTGGCTACTGGCTAGGCTATAAGTCAAGCTCAGACTGTGCATCCCTGCAGGGGGAAAAGAAATGAGATACCGCATAGAGACCGAAATCTAGAGCCTAAAAACTGTTCCAGGAGCAGGCCATGCCTCAGAGTGAGAGCACATGACAAATAACCTGTTAAGCTTCCCAGTTTAAAAGAACAGATCGATTTCAACTGCAGGGTCAACTTGTCATTTCTCATTCCATATATTGTCAGACCCATGATGTTGAACACGCCCAGGGGAACTCCTAGGGGACTGTTTGCTGTGGAAAGTCACAAGTAGAAGAATGTACTGAACACGTCCACAGGTAAGGTGTGTTTGTATTTTAAGAGTATTAGAGAAAGATCCCTGTTTTAGGTTCTCTACTGTAAATTTAGGCTAGAAGAAGACTATCCTTGAAGTTCATTGATATTTCACCTAGCTTCCCTGGAGATGGGATTGAGAATAAATTAGACCCAGTTAAAGTTTGCACATGTCATATTTTGGCATTTGGACCTATAAAATTAGCAAATTGCAGGTTAGATAGATACTAGTGCTAACTACTTTTATTGTTTATACGACATCACAGCTGTCATATGATTGAATTCACTGATTTCTTTGTTTAACACAATACTCAATATTATTTCGGGAGTGTGTGTGTGTGTGTGTGTGTGTGTCTCACTGTTTCCAAGACAAAGATAGAGTATTTGGAATAGTAAAGAAAGAAAATATTAGAGGTAAAAATTTTATATCTTTTAGACTAAAACTATATAGAATCAAGTCCTAGAAAGGGCATTGATATTTCAGCATTAAATGACTTATCTCAGAATTCTGAGGACAAATTTTTCTCCCCTACCCTTGAACCATCCCTTAGTATAGCGTATCTTCAAGTAGTTCTAAAATGTTTCTTGATGACTAGAAGATAATCTCTCACATGGAGTTTTCTCTTCTTTAATGTGGATAATGTCGCTTCTATCATGATCTTACATAAGCACCAAGTTCAATGTTAAATAAGTGGTAATGACTAAGAGCTCTAGGCTTCAGTGAGTTTGAGGTTTATTTAATGCAAAGTAAAGAAAATTCATTGCTTGTGCTACTTAATAAGTGTTTGGCCTAAAGTAGTCAGCCTTTTTCCTGTTTTGTCTTAATGACTGTGCATGTACTTGTCAAAAGCAATTAAAAATTATCTTCATGAGAAGCTCAAATTTAGATGGTTAATATATTCATATTGGAAACTAGGAGATTGTTTTCTCAGACAGAGTTTTTCTTTATAAAAATATTGTTTTCAATGAGGAATTGGTCTCTAAATTAGCTATTCCAATATTCATTGTGAAACAAGACTAATAAAACATAACTTTTCAGATTAGGAAGCTATTGAGTCAACTTGCAGAAGGCAAAGTGGAGCTGCCAAACACACAGAGGATACTGCACAGTGCACAATGGAGCAGGCTATGCTAACTATCCTTCCTCTAACACGTGACAGCAGTGCCAGAGAGTACTGAGGATAAGCACTGGGGTAACATCTGATGGTGAACTTTTAATGCAGGTCACCTGTGTGCAGGTTCTTTTCTGCTGTGCCTAAGACTCTCTAGTTTTATCACTTTTCTTTAATTTGATCCCAATCAAAATTGATTTTGAAATTTCATTAAGAATAAATCCCCATCTAATAACTAAAATGCAGAACAAAAGAAGAAAACACATTCCATAGCTCAAGCACAGACACATATGCCCTGTCTCTTCTTTCTATGCACAGCGGAAGGTTGATTTTCTGTTCATTTCATTAGTTTCAGGCTGGGCTTGGTGGCACATACCTTTAATCCCAGAACTCAGGGGGCAGAGGCAGGTAGATCTGTATGAGATGGAGGATGGAGGTCAGCCTGGGTACAGATTGAGTTCTATGCCAGTTGGGGCTACAGGAAGACCCTATCTCAAAAAAAAAAAAAAGAAAGAAAAAAGAAAACTATTATTTTCTTCTACTGTCACAACGCATGAGGGACAAATCAAAGCCACCTGCTAATCTGTTTTCTCATATTTTATAATTCAATCAGTTGTAGATAATACTAATTTTGGAAGGCTATTGAAATAATATTTTTTTAAACGTCCAACATAACACCCAATATTATAGCCATGTTTTATGCTCAAAGAGACTCTTAAAAGTTTTCATTGTAAAGCTAGGTTATGGTGAATAGAAAGCTAAATTTACTAGGTGAGTTAGTTATTTGTAAGCACATTGATTAATCTTCTTATAAAGCATATTTTCATATCTCATGCTTGCTACTTTAAATACAGCAGACTCCCACTAGATAAAGCCACTATGTTTATCACAGAGTTGGTGAAGGTGATGTCCTTTCTGTATTTTGCCCTATGATTTGTTCTGTGTGTTAGATGAACAGTTCTCTAGTTAAACATGAGGCTGGAGATTGACAGACAACAAGCTCCTTTGGATAATTAATTTCCAATTGTTTTGATACAAGCTCTGTGGTCCATGTTGAACTTTCCATGCAGTGATCTAGCCTCTGCAGAGGTTAATCCTGTCATTCCTGTATACTTCAAGCATGTTGGCTCACCAAGAGCTGGTCATAATGCTTGTGTTCATGTTATACCCATAGAAGTCAAGAGTATCATAACATCTGTATTAGTTACTTTTCTGTTGCTGTGATAAAATCCCATGACCAAGGTTACTTGTAGAAGAAAGAGTTTAGCTGAGATCATGCTTCCTGGGATAAGGGTCCATAATCGTGGGAGAGGTATGGTGACAGAGGTAGCTAGTGCAGAAAGCTGTGTGATCACATCTTCAATCAGGCATAGGAAGCAGAGAGGGACTGGAAATCAGGTAAGCAAGCCTTAAGAACTCTCAAAGCCCACCCCTAGTGACATGCTTCCTCCAGTAAGGCTGCACTTCCTAAAACCTCCCAAAACAGCACCACCAACTGGGGACAAAATGTCCAAATATTTGGAGCTGACTGGGGACATTCTTATTCAAACCGTGACAGCATCTTTAGTCTTATGTCAATCTGTTTTTAGGAAAAAATTCTAAGTAAAATAGCAAGAGCATGCTTTATCCAAACAAACCAAACAAGAAAACCAAGGAGCAGAGAGGAAGTAACCCCACCTTGCTTTGCTTTTGAACTAGACCATACTGGAATTTTCCACACTTTATTCATGATCAGAGGGAAAAAAGGTTTGATAGCCGTAGAATTTGCAAAGAGTTGATGATTCAAACCTAAGGATGGGCAGAATTGCTGCTGTGAATTTAGTGAGACACATAAATGAGATGCCTAAAGATTATGTTTACTGAAATTACAGTTCTGAGCTAGTTCCATTAACATGACAATACAGCTGCCATGTAGGAGATCCTGGGTTTCTAATGTGGTGAGGCACTGAAGGCATTGGTAGCTGTGCTGGGATGAATATTAAGATGGTCCTCATGGCCCTCACCCTTGGAATCATTGCCGTCACTAAGTAGATTGTTAAGGTGGGCTCATCTAATCTAATATACTCTAATCATGAACTCTTGAAAACCTCTGACTGGAAGCAGATGATGTCACCAGCTTGAGAAAGACTTTCCATGACATGTCTGTCTTTGACGATGGTGGAGACCATGCCTGTACCAGAGATCAGTCTTTAGGACCTCTATCCCATTGTTTCAATCATTTAGATGAAAGGATTCTTTCCCAAAGTCTCCAGATAATAGTCAAGCCCAATCAAAAGTTCAGCTTCAGCCTTGTGAGATTCTAAGCAGCGAGCCCAGTTAAACCCATCTGTGATTTAACAAATGGATATGATATTAAACCACTAAATTGATGATAATTTGCTAAATAGCATAAAGATGGATAGAATGAGAGTAGACTCCATTCCTATTTGGGGAATATGGTGCTGAAGAGAATCACTAGATGGGAAGCTACCTTTGGAAAAATATTGGGCAGTCACCCCTTTCAGCCTCATGTCTCTGGGGCAGTGGGTGGGGGTGGGGGCATCTCTTGGAATTTCCAGGCTGGATAGAATGGAGAGTACTAGGAATTCTGAGTCATTGCTTTAATAACAGTTCGCCGGAACTAACTTGCATTCTTGAGCACTGACTGTAAATGTGGGGGAATGGGGAATCTGGATAATATTGTTGATGTAGGTCATCAAATTGTTGCTCTAGATCATCTGTAGTTTGTTCTTGCTTATAGGAGATCATAGCAATAGCTCTGCTAAATTTCTTTAAAATTTGAAAATCAAAAATGAATAAAAGATAAACTCGGCATAAAACAAATTCCAGGCAGTGCAAATGCTGCCTAAAGCTGACTCATTGTGAACTTTACAAAGTCTGATACGACACTAGAAGCAAATGGTGCCATTTTTGAAAAGAAATATACCCAAACCAAAGACTTGTTCCTCTGACATGATCGCACAGGTCTTTCTGGATATGCCTGAGTACTCTCCAGACCTAGGTTTCTGTACGCAATAGCAGAAAAGTTATGCGCTTGTTAATTTAGCGGTCTGAAACATGGCTAGTTTCTTTGGTCATCACTGTGACAGATATCAGGAAAACAACTTTAGGGGGAAGGATATTGCTCGTTTTCCTCACAGTTTCAAGGATTTTGGCCTGTGCTTGCTTGGTCCTATGTGTTTGGGCAGAACATCACAACAACAGAGACATGTGGTAGGGAGACTTGATTGAAGATAGGAATCAGGTGGAGAAAGGGAACCGTCTAGGGACTTGGTCTGACTTTCCAAAGAAAGCACACCTCCAGTGATTCACTTTCTCCAGCTAAGCCCCTCCTCCCAAAGTTTCCACAACTTTCCAAAATAGCATTACCCTAGCAGGGAATCAAGTATCCAGAACCTGAGCCTATGGGGGGACATTTCACATTGAGACATAACAATGATGGATACCTTGCCACACGTTTTGAAATATAATGAACTTTGAAAGTACCAGAAACAGCTTCTAGCTAACAGTTTATGGTCTGACACAGCTATTAAGCAATGTATAAAATGTAACCAGGCTATAATAGCAGCAGCAGTAAAGACCTACACCATGAAATGTGGGTGGATAGCCCCGCTGAGGAAGGGTGCTGTGAGTCAACACCTGCAGTGAGTTGTGGAGCAACAGCTGCCATTAAAAGTTGAGTCAGATTTATATTATATGTGCATTTTTCAGTAGGTTTATTAAATGCTACATTTCCCTATATAAATGTAAGTCAATGTGTATAGTGGATGGTTATATAACAAAAATCACAGTGCCAGGCGAGGAAAATAATCCTTTGAGCTATTGGTTAAGGTTGTCCAAGAGACTCTCCAAATAATACAGGCTATTGCTACAGCCTTTGATTGACTTTTAGAACATGAAGGAAGATTTTATTGCTGAAGACACAACATTCTTCAGATAGAGGGCTTGGGGTAACTGAGCTGCAACTGACCTGGAAGCTTCTTCCCTGAAGACTAGCTCTCATGATATCAGAAGACATTATGGAAGTTATCAAGAGTGAAAACCAATCAATGGTCCTACCCAGCTATGAAGTCTATGAACCGTAACAATGACAAGCCCAGCAAACTACCTCTATTGATATGGTAGTGGCACTTTTATTTTGGGGTAATCAACAGCTGTTAAGGTCCACTCAATCTGGGGGTAAGTTATGGAGGGTACTGTAAACATAGCCAGGTATACATGGGTGGAGAAATCATAGTTCCTAGAGAAAAGCCTACTTCTTTCCTTCCCTAGACCAAGGTATTTCTTACTGTAGTCTAAATATAAATCCTTATATTTATAGACAAGTGTAGCTCTTATCACTCTTCAACGAAATTTCTTGCAATAGATGGAGCCTATTGAAAACTTCCACAAGTCAAATGCAGAAAGTGACTGTGAGGTGCCCAACCCTAAGTGTCACATCTACAATGCAACTTCTTCACCTAAGGCTCAGGGAACATCATGGAGGAGGAGGCAGAAGAATGTAAAAACCAGAAGGACAAGACACCTTGCTGCTAGTTGATACGGTCTAGACATCAGAGGGAAGCTTCACCTATGAAATCTCCACGATATAGTAGTCTCATGAACCAGTCATAATGGCAAAATCAGTTGGCATATCAAGGTGGATGGGGGGAATACCACAGGATCCCACCCGAAGATGAAGAGCTACAGGCAATTGATGGAAGCTGAAGGTGGGAGAATCAACTTTCTCCAGGGGAATAGTTCCCTGAGAGGTTATCTAATCCCAAATGGACAGCTCTAAACACAGGTACAGGAGTACCACTAAATGGTCTCAGTGCATTATATATAAATAAATATATTTAGTATGCATACTCAGTACAATATGTGTGTGTGTACGATTGTATTATATATTTATAAATGTATTTAGATATATGTAACAATAATATCAAAGAAGAGGACAAGGAATAGAGAGGGAGTAGGGGCCAGGGGAGGAGATGGTGGGAGACTGGGAAGGGTGGAAATAATGCAAAGACAATACTCACATATAGAATTCTAAAATAAAATAGGCGGGAGCATAGAAAACTCTTAATAGCATCTCACTTAGGAAATCCACAGAGATGGAAGGGGCTGTGTGCAGCTACAGTCTAGCTGAAAACACTATAGTGCAGCTTTCAAGGAGATTTGGGGAGAAATAGGTCCTGCGAGGCAGTTTAAGCATTATAAGCATTTTTAGGTCACACTAACTAATGGTTCTCCACATGGTGAATATTATTACTGATTCTGTGCTGGGAGGAAAGGACTGAGCTGGGAAGAACACCAGGTCCTGTGGCAAAGTTTTAGTAAGTGATAAGAAATTGGTTGTTCTAAGAGACTCTGATGACAAGGATATCACTGACACCAGATAATAGTGGTATCAGTGAGGGAAATATGTTTTGTCATGAAAACAGCCATTGAATGATTTAGAAACTGAGTGAAGAGCCCAGAGAATGTCAGCATGGGTGCTGGTGTATGTGAGAAGGAGCGTCTCCTCATCAGAGCTTCAAAGACCCGCTTTTCTTGGAAGACCAGATTTAATTAAAATTCAAAGGCTGAGGTAATTCAATGAAAAGCTCATCAGGGGAATAGAAAGTAGATGCATTAAAGAACTTTAGTTACAACCCAGGCAAAGAAGGAAAAATTCCACAGAGAAGTACAGAGTTGGTTCTGGACTGATGACTGAGGGGAGCACATGAGGGCCAGAGGCAGAGATCTCCATCTTGACTGCACTGTGCACAGCTGGGGTCAGAGCCTGTGGGTCTCCAGGTCTCTTTGTTCATCACTGTTACAACCTGCCTAAGTTTCTCTGTTCATCCATTCCATATACTCCACCATTCTATTTTCCCAAATGTCCCTTGCTAACTGTTAAGGTGTATAAGTCCCTATATTATAAATTTTAGCCTTTTCATTCAGTTAATCATTAAGGCTCTCTTTGAAGTCGACCAGGTTCTTATTCTTTTCATTTATGTGATAATCCATCTCTCAAGAACTTGAATAAGCAGAGCTATGAAGAAATGAATTCTTGGTGGCAGTGTGTATTCCCTTCTTTATGTCCTCTATAAAAGAAGCTACTACTGATACGGAAAGAAAGTTGAGTTATGCAGTGAAAAGTATCTTTGGCACTAAAATAGAAAAAAAGTTGAGTCAGGAGAGGAGAAGAACACAGCGACTTCCCATGGAACAGTCTTTAAATTTAAAGATGAGGCAGGAAACAGTTGGTCCTGACATTTTGGCATAGATATAAATGTTTATAAATTCCTATAATTCTAGACAGAGACTCATTTTGAACATTTCCAGTTTGGAGGTTGAGTTTTCCTGAAAGTAATAAATAACATAGAATTGGCTATTTTGCTAATTTTAAGGGCAGACTTCAGTAGTAGGAATCACATTCACATTGTCATGCAACCCAGGATGGCTTTTGTGGAAGAAAAAGATGGTAGAAGTTTTCAAATTCTTGCTAACATTGAAATTTTCTGTTTCATGATTTAGTTTGTCACTTAAATTATGATGTACAAAAATATATGACTTTGAAGAGATTTATTTGCATTCTATGAATAGCTTGCTAAAATGGTATTATGTCTGAAGGCCTAGAAATCCAGAGATGACCAAAAAATTCCAGGAGCAAAAATAATTTAAAAGTAGTCATTATAAATTGTTCCTAATTTATAGTACTTGACTTCATTATTTTTGACTTTGCAATGGTATGGAAACCATACACATTAAATAGAAATGATTCTTAAGATTTTGAAAACTGATCTTCTCCGGAGCTAGTAATGGGTCCTTGAATATTATTTTATGAGGCTAGGCAGTGTCTGTAAATATCTAACCAGCCTCACAATAGTATGTGAGAATAAGCATTATTCTATGGTGTGCTGTGTTGCTCAGTGATGATGTTTGCTTGGTAGGTCAGGTGGATTAAATACATTTTCAACTTATAATATGTTCAGTTTAAGACACTTATTTGGGAGCTGTATTATAATATGAAGTTCAAAGAGTATCTGTATCTTAGTGTTTGTAGTTGGACATGTGTTAAGCTTGGACTACACTAAACTGTGTACAGATAGTTCACCTGAGCATGAAGGATGCTTGTTAGCTTCAAAGAGGAGTTGGCCTTGGATGAACTCCTTATGAGGCTCCTCTCAAACCTTGGATGCCATCCTTCCACTAATGACAATCCCTAGACATAGGGTGTACCTTTTGAGGTCCATAGGAAAACAAATACCTGTTATGTTACTGTTACTTTTCTAGTTGTTACAACAAAATACAACAAAAACAACCTAAAGAAGGAAGGGTTTATTTTGGTTCACAGTCTGAGGTCACAGTCCCTCACTTCAGGGAAAGCATGGTGGCAGGAACAGGAAGCAGCTGGTCAGGTTACATCTACAATCAAGAAGCTGAGAGAGGTGGATGCTGGGATTCAGCTAGGTTTCGCTTTTTGATATAGACTAGGACCCTAGCCCATGGAATGGTGCTACCCACATTTAGGGTGGGCCTTCCCACCTCAGTTCATTTAATCTAGAGGAGTCATTACAGATTTGCACAGAAACTTAGCTCTTTGGTGACTGAAAATACAGTCAAGCTGTCAGTGTTAACTATTATACCTGAGCACCTTTCAGTGAATTTGTGTACTGGCTGGTACAGACACTATTTTTCTCCTTTAAATTCAAAATTTCTTAAAACAGTCCTTGGAAAGATACCTAGACAGTTTCCAAAAATCACCTATTTCTGATAGTATTAATACTAAATTTTAAAATATGGAGGTTTCCTATGTCTTACAAAGAGCAAGAAATGTTTATGGAAAACACAGAATTACCAGCTTCCAAGTTAGTTCTGTTTTATGTCATATTGGATTAAATTTTTTCGTGGGCCACTGGAATATCAATGAATTCCTGTTGTAATTTTTTGAGAATTTTATACATTAGTACTTTATTTACATCATTCTTACCCCTTCTCCCCTCTCCAACTCTTTCCATGTCCTCTCTTACTCCCTCTCAATTTTGTGACCACTTCTTTGATTTATGTATATGTATATGAAATCTACTGATTCCATTTAGTGGTGTTTGTGTATACATGTGTTTAGGGCTGACCACTTGGAACTGGATAACCTATCAGGGAACTCAGTTGCTGTCTTGATCTTAGCCATTCTGACTGGGGTAAGATGAAATCTTAAAGTGGTTTTCATTTGCATTTCCCTAATTACTAAGGATGTTGAGCACTTTTAAAGATATTTCTTAGCCATGTTTATTTGTTTGGTTCTGTTCTTTTAAAGAACCCTTACTGTAATCACTCATATTTCTTTCCTTTTATCATCCACCTCATACAACCCAGAAAAAAGCACAGTCATTTCTCCGGTGTGTTCACAGTTGTCCCTGAGCAGTGTTAGATGCTCCACATAGTGCGCTGTTAGGTCTTTCCCTGTTCTGCATGCCATCCCTCTTCTAAAACAACTGAGCTCTTTATCACCGAATACATGACAAAGCATATCTGGCTTGAAGTTCATTTTTAGAACACCTTGTTTTGAAAACCAATGGGAAAAATATCAACTTACAGTGTGAAAATACCTCCAGCAGAGATGATAACAAAAGGTTCATCACAGTCCTTAGCAGACTTTCTGCAGACATTGCCTGGGATGTCCTTGTGACACTGAACTGGCTCACTGACAAACCGTTCGTGCTCCCACACAGATTTAGAGACACTGACAAACGTTCTTGGTAGTTCTGTAGATGGCAGCCTGCATTCTTATTTGGAAAATTTTTTTATTGAACATTTGATTGCAGATGACTCTGTTTTGTTTGAATCTGAAAAACCTTTGCTTTCATTAAGCATTATTTACCAAGTTTCTGCAATACCCCCAAATTAAAATTTTCCCCTAAAATATATTAAAATAAAAATTTTATATTTATCTAGAATTAAAATTTTAAATAGCTGTCATTTGCTGATTATAGAAACCAGTGGATGGCAGTGACACCCCTGGGAAAATGATCCTGGGTTGTGGAAGAAAGCTGGCTGAGCAGGAGCCAGAGAGAGTGAGCCTTCCTCCGGGTTCCCACCTCCAGATTCCTGTCTGGAATTCCTGACCTGACTTCCTTCAACAATGACCTATAACCTGGGCAATGCAATAAACTCTTTCTATTCCAAGCAACTTTTGGTTATGGAGTGTAAATGAAACAAGCAAACCAGCACAGTGGACAAAATGTAGTTTTGCACAGCACATTTGTAGCATGTTTCATTGGCTGGATCAACATGATGTGTAACTGCTGGTTTGATGTTGCATTCAACACTGTAACTACGATTATCATGTACACATTGATGCTTATTTGTCCTTTTTTTAAAGCTTATTTTCTTTAAGTAGAACTGTGGGGTGAAGATACACATTTTGCATTTTGGTTTTCTCCAGGAAGAGCTGCCCGGCTGTCATCCTAATAGATGCTGCCTGTACCTGTTTTCCAGTCTTTCTCTAGACACATACTTATTGGATGTGAATTGGTTTTCAGTGCATTAAGAAGGCTGCCAAAACTCTGAAGTCTTGAATTGATTTAGTCTGACTGCAGAAGTTTGTGAAGATGTTCTCTTAAACAATGATTATATCAGTGTTTTCCCATGTGCAATTTTCTTACACTTGACACTAGGAAGTTGTCAAGTGTGGAGCGAATTAAATTCTGGTTATTGGGAAGTCAAACTGCATCCATTTGTCTTATAAGTGTCAGCTCTATAGGTGATCTAACTTCCATTTGAGTTTCTCCTTCATATTCTGATGTCTGATGGGAGGTGATGGCATGTGAGGTACTGTATTATTTTTATCACATTCACTAACAAAGAAAAACCTTTGTCTCACCTTTCAGTATTCCTTCTGATGGAATTATTTTTGATTCCTTTTTCTCCACTGTCTTTTTAAAGGCCAGAGCCCAGTGAAGCGCAGTTTGGTCCTGAACTTGATGTGAGACAGTTTTCAGAAACTGGGCCAACAGTTATCCTTGAACTGCAGTGACTATAGGTGGACATAAGGCACTCTCTTCTGTGGGATTGAGACCCTGCCTGAGACTGGATCTGGGTCAAATGACTGTCAGTGACACACTAGACTTCAATATTGTTTTCTGTTATCAGTAGCCCTTGTGAAAAAATGGGTGTGTGTTCATTGGGGCTGCCAAGTTTAAAATCTGTCATGCAGTGCAGGAGACTGAAAACTCAGGCCAGGTTCTAAGTTGAAGTCTTAGGACAGAATCACTTCTTCCTCAGGAATCCTCAGTTTTTGCTTTCGTGTCTTCAGCTACTTAGATGAGGCCCACCCACACTGTGAAAGGGGATCTACGTTACTTATAGTTGACTGATTGTAAATGTTCATCTTGTCCACAAATACTTTCATAATAACATCTTCACTAGAGCTTGAACAATCAACTGAGCATCATAACTGAATCCACTTGACGTAAAATTAAACATCAGCTAGCTGATAATAAAACCTCCAAATTTGTTTGGGTCATAGTTTTAAAAGTCTTCCTGTTTTTACAAACATGAAAATTTCAGGGATCTGTAGCTGTGGCCGAGTCTTCTATGTGCAGGCCTAAAGAGCAAAATTATTAGCCAGGTTAGTTGGTCACAGCACTTCATAGAATGTAACTGGGAGAGGTAGACTCTAGTTCTCTGAAGCACTTCAGAGCTATGTATATACTTCCTATATCCTTTGTATTCTTTTCAGGGAAATTGAAATGTTCTGGGCTTCTTTTTTTCAAATTGTCTATAAGTTAGGAAATCTTGGGAATTTCAATGAATTTTCATTCTGTTTGTATGCATCAAAGAGTTTGCTTATTCCTTCATGCCACTTAGAAATAGAAAATGGTAAATTTAGAAAGTTAACAAATCACATTCGAGTACTTCATTAGAATGTTATTATTCAACCTATTACTCACCCTGGCATGGTGCAATCTTAGAAGGTGACATATTATTCCCAAGAAAGGAATTTATTGTAGAGATTACAATTTTCTTTAAAATGGCCACATTTATCTTATTTCCCTTGTCTGATCTTATTTATAGAGAAAGCTGTAAAACATCACGAACTATATACTCAAAAGAATGCCATTATGGATGAAAAGCACTGTGGGTATTTACAGGTATAAATTTTCCTTTGACTATTTTATGGGATTATGATATTAACCCCATAAATTGATCTGGTAGCTGACATAGGAGACATTTGATTGTTAGTAAATTTTATTTTGTGATTGATTTGTGGCTGAGCAGTGATTTTGTTTATCAGAACATGAAGGCTCATTAGTGTCCCAATGCTGCTTCATGTCCATCTATTATGAACCCTTAAGTGATTACCACACATAGCAAAGTACTCATCTTTGAAAATGGAGAGATTCTAGAAAATTCTTGGCAATACACTAAAACTTCTTATTGCTGAAATGTAGATGCTCTTTAAATTCATTGTAAAGGGAAGGAGCGTATGCAACCCCCCTGTCTGGATGACTTCTGCATGACCCAGGTCTCCCTATTTTCCCATGGTCTCCCCATTTTCTCGCTATACATGGAATACGCCAACATTACAACCTTCTTTCTGAGATAAGGAACAGGTGTCAAGCCCAGGCTTTGTTCTAGTCCCTATATCCCACAAGACAGAATGCTTTACCCCAGGGAGCCAAATAACTTTGTCATACAATCCAGAGTACATCCCAGAGACCCCTCCCAGAGTACTTCCCAATCACAGTGCAAATGCGTAGTTCTGGCCTATTGCCCAGAGCAACTTTCTTGACCTTTGGGGGACTAGCTCAGTAAATCCTAGGCTTCTGTTGTCCTTTGCTGCTGATGTGTAATTGATAGATCTGTTTCCTAGAACTTATTGCATGCATGTTCTACCTCACTGGGCAGGTAACCAGTGCACAGTAAACAATAGTGCCATTTGTTTTTTATAATTGCCCAAAGGTATACATAAAGGATATTATTCCACAAATCACATCACCTTTGAGAAATGAAAGACCCAGGGTATATCTTGTTTCTATCAGAAAACTGGTAAAATATTCTATTAAAACATTCATAAGAACCAAGGGATTATCAGCTCTCACTTTTATGCTGTCTGACTTGAACTTCATTATCCCTATCTGCTATCCACAAAGTGAATGAATCAGCTGCATGCTTTTGTGTGGGAGCAAACTGACCATAAACGTGCAGAAGCCTGGGCAGAAAAGCCTCAGTCTCTGGTCCAGAAAACAGCAAATAAGCCATTGAGGTTTCAGAGATAAGACCAGAAATTTCCCCTTTTTTCCCCTTTCTTTTTCTTTTTCCCTCCCTCTTTAACAAGCATTTCTTTAATTGCTAATGAGATTAGGTACATTTTCTTCTGGTTTTTTTAGTCATTTGTATTTCATTTTCATGTCCCCCCCTCCTCCTTCTCCCCTCCCTCCTTCCCTCCCTCCCTTCCTCCCTCTTTCCCTCCTCTCCTTCTTTGCCTCTCTCCCTCCCTTCTTTCCTTTCTTCATTCTCTTTGCGGCACTGCAGGTGGGATCCAGGGCCTTGCACATACTTAGCAAATATTCTACTACAGAGATACCTCCCCAGTTCTTCTAAGGAATACAAACAAACCAACCCACTAACAAACACATTTTGTTGGTTTTTTTGTTTTGTTTTGTTTTATTTTTGGGGGACAGAGTCTTGCTGTAGCCCCAGCTGCCTTGGAACTTACTATGTAGACCAGACTAGCCTGGATCTCACTGTGAGATCCACCTTCCTCTACCTCCCAAGTGCTGCCTTAGTGAAAATGCACTTTTGGAAACTAATCTTGGGATTGGAGTGATGGCTCAGTGATTAAGAGTACTTCCAACCTCCTGTAACTCCAGTTCCAGATGATCTGACACCCTCTTCTGGCTTCTGAAGTCATCGTGCTCACATGCACAAACCCACATAGAGATATAAACATACACACTGTAATAGTTACTTTTCTGTTGCTGTGATAAAACACCATTGTCAAGATAACTTATAAAACGAAGAGTTTATTTTGGCTTATGGTTCCAGAAGGAGAGTCCATAATAGCAGGCCAGCAGGGCAGGAAGCTGAGAACTCACATCTCCAATGGCTAAACACTCAAAGCCCACCCCTGGTGACATGCTTTTTCTAATAAGGCTACATCTCCTAAAGGTTTCATGACCTTCTGCAAACAGTACCATCAACTTACCAAGTGTTCAAATACTTGAGTCTATGGGGGACATTTCTCTTTGAAGCCACCACATGTACATAGTTTAAAATAAAAAAAATATTAGAAATGAAAACTAATTTTGTGCCTTGAAGTTTGTTTCCCTGGTTGCACACACACACACACACACACACACACACACACACACGCAAGCACGCACACACAGTATGCAGGTTGAGAAAAGCTAATTAGAGCTTTGGCAGTGTTCATTTGGTATTAAGGGACATGTTGAAGTAAAAATGTATTTCCAGGGAGCCATGACTCCATTTCCAGCTACTACACTAACACCTATCTATACCTCTAAACCCTTCAAGGTCCATGACGTCCACCTTACATTTCTAAAAACTTCTTTATCTTCTATGTTATATGAACACTGATTAGGAATGTATTTAATGAAGCACCATGATAAGTTTATGTTATAGAGGGACAGGTAGCCAGTTCTATATAGTCCCTAGCTACATGTTTGCCTTAATTTACTAAATTCACTATTCTCTCTCTCTCTCTCTCTCTCTCACACACACACACACATGTTTCTCTCTCTTAGATGTACTGTTCTCTACCATTAGCCCCCCCATGAAGATAACTGAAGTTGCATAAAGTACCCATTGATACTTGAAGAGCAATAGAAAAATGCTATATATTAGCACAAAGGAGTATATATTTTTCAATTTTGTCATTTGAATTAAACACATTATAGTAATAGATTATTTATACCTTTACTAAATCTCTATCATCTCCCTGTCTATTCCTCCATCCATCCATCTATCTACCTGTCTGTCTTTTCTGTCTCAATATCCTTCCTGGAGTTCCCATTTTACTCAGGACAAACTCAAAAATCCTTTCTGTTCTGATACATCTTACCATCTTGCCTTTGTTTAGCTTACTCTGCTCTCTAGTCATAAAGGACTCTTTGCTCTTCCTTAAACAAGCTGGGTCTGTCTCCACTTCAGGCTCTTAATGTTCACTGCTCCCTTTTCTGTGGACTCTTGCACCCCAGACCTCCCTCTTCACATTAAGTTCTCTGCTTAAAAGTCTCCCCATTTCCCTACCAAGCCATGGCCTTCGTTTTTACAACAATCCTGTTGTTCTCTCTTCTTTGTCCTTGCTTTTTCCCACTTAGAGCTTTTTCACAGTGGATGCACTATTTGTTCTATTAAGCTCATGCATATAGAACACCCCATCCTCTTCATCCATGTTGTCTGCTGTGAGCACCAGGTCTGCCAGTTTGTCTACAGTTAGCTGAGACACTGTCTGTATTAGTCCATTTTCTGTTGCTATAACAAAATATCTAAAGCTGAGTACTTTATAAGGAAGCAACATGCTATTTGGCTCACATTCTGGCATATGTGTGCTCTAAGCATTATGGCATTGCCTCTTGGCTGAATCACAAGATAGAAAATCTATGAAAAGGGAGATGGCTGCCTTCAGGGTACTCCATGCATCGAGTACTTTGTAATAACCTACTGCTGTTAGACTAGCATTAGTCTCTTAGGATTGTGATCCCTGAGCCTTATTCCTTTGTACTAGGCCCACGGCTCTCAGAGATCCACCTACCTTTTATTGTTGACAAAGGAGCAAACTGTAATATGTGGATGTCCAAGGTGTTGGAGTATGAATAACTGATATTGAGCATAAGACCAATAAGTCCCAAATGAGTTCTGAGTTGCAACACAGGATTTATTTTTGCACCTGTCTTTTATGCCTTTGTCCACCAGCAAACACACATGCCAGTGTTAGAGATCCACCTCTTAAACATTAATGTCACCAAACTGAGAACTGATCTCCTAGGCAGCACAGTATAGCCTCTAGAGCAGGTTTTTCTCTCATTCTTTTAACACTCACTCCTTTGAGATCATGGGTTAAAGCTTCATGCCCTCTCAGGTTGCATTGTGGGTTGATGGGTCTTCTTACTCCTTACACTTGAACTTGTATTAACTTGGTAGTTGATTATTTTTATGTTCAGATATCCCTGCATTTCTATGAGCCAAGATACCATGTCATCTTTGTTCTTTGCTATAACTCTAGTACTCAGGGCCTAGTACAAAATCAGTTCTTGATTAAATCTACTGACTGAATCACTGTTCATGTGCACGAGATTCAGTGCGTGATGGTGATCCTAAAGTGGACATCTGAAAATATGCTGGTTCATAATCTGCCTTTCCAGGAACTTTCTAGGAAAAGGCTCTTATCTTGCTGTAGAATCTATCAATCTAACTTAAAAAAAATTATGCCCAGAGATGTCATTTTTTCAGTTGATTCATTTTAGCAATTTTCTTTTTTGTTCTTCCTAATGTAAATAGAAATGTTTTTATTTTTAATTTTAATGTTGTCTTACAGTTTTAGGGCCTAATTCACTTAAGTCCATACCCAGTGTATATTTAAAGACATGTTTTTATTTCCAAAAGTACACTTCAGGTCTAGTGCCAGGAAACAGTACTGCTGGACTGGAATGTCCCCTAATGAACAGAGATCCCTAAAAGGACTTATGTCCAATATCAGTTATTCATAGTTCAACACCTTGGGCAGCCACATGTTACAGCTTGCCGCTTCTTCAACAATAAAAATGTGGCTTCTCTCTGAATAGAATGCACATTGCTCTCAGGAGAACTGACTCAAACAATGGGTATTTGCATCTGTTCTGGGAGGCAGCAGCATAGGGCCATTACTTAGATGAAACAGCTATCACAGCAAAACTGCAAGAGAGGCTTATGCACCATAGAGGTGTTTCAACTGCTAACTGGCAGTACCTGAAACTAAGTATCAGCAGTATCTCGCTAGGTGTGGTGTCCACTAAAGGCTGCCAGAGTTCCAAAGACCCATGGTTGGCACGTGTGTGTAGGTATCATCCGTGACAGTGAACCATGCCCATTAGAAGAGGCAGCATGGGAAAGGGTAGAGGCAAGGATTGAGCTTCTTGTGGGGAACACTTTGTGTATGTGTTTGTAGCTGCGCATTTGTGTGTGTGAATGTGGTTCTGTACATGTATTGTCTGAGTGCAGAGTTCAAAGGACAACATCTAATGTCTGTCCTCACCTTCCACCATGTTCGAAGCAGACTTCGTTGTTCACAAGTGTATATGTGAGAATAGTTGGCCCAAGAGCTTCTGAAGATTCTCCTGTCTCTGCCTCCCTCCTGTCTCTCCATTCAAGCGCTAGGACTCAGATGCATGCTACCACACCTGGCTTCACAGGGGCTCTTGGGATTCGAACTCAGTTTCTTATAGTTGCATAGCAAATGCTTTTTCAACTGAACCTTCTCATTCTGTGATTAAAAATTTCTAACTGGAGAACTTTGAACTTAAATCTAACTTTGCTTTTACTAGAGCCCAGGTTATAGTTTTGGAAAACACATTAGATAACGGATTCACCATGTGCTCTCTGACATGTGTGCTTCTGCTGAGTCCCTGGCATGGAGCTGTGCTTTAGCAGACGGACTTTCAGTCCCATGGAATCCTTTCTCCAGTGGAGAAAGGATACAGGATGAAAACCAGTAAACAGTGCATATTTAATTACACCGTGAGATAAATGTGTGATGACAGCACACAGGAAGTAGTGGCACAGAAGAGTGGACAAAGGGGTCATTGGGTAGCTGCTCAGATGGGCGTGTCTGGAAAGGCTGATCTCGTGGTTATGTGTTTTAACTGAGACCTAGAGGATGAGAAGAGACGTCAGTTTTTCAGTTTTCCAGACAGGGAACATATAGATGCACAGAAGCCCTTGGTTTCCAAAGAGAGTGGCAATCATAGCCCGAACCAACAATTGTGTAGAGAAATTTCTCTTCTAGTGCAGTGGATAACAAAAGATGTGCGGGTCCCATCCTCAACTTCAACATCAGCTAATGATAAAATAGACCAATTATAGTAATACATGGTGGCAGGAGCTATGTGATGTATCCTCTCTATTATAAGAGCTTAGCATACTTTTCCCTTTTACTTAGGGGAAACACTGTACAGCAAGGATGCCCAGGTTCCACAGCCCAGCTCCTGTGCCAGCATGAACTCTCCATGCGTCAGTTTTCTCATCCATGAAATGCACACAATTTTATAATTAAGTGAGGTACTATTTGTGAAGAACTTTATATAGTGCTTGGTACACCTTAAATACCATGCATTCGTTAAATACAATGTAAATGAGGGTCGGAGTAGAAAGAAGAGTCAAGTGATCGAGTTTCCACGCAAGGGCTTGGCCTCAGTATGAAGGCTGTTATCTTGAGACTGGGATTGGAAAGTGAGTTTGCTTCCCACTTGCTCTCTAGGTCTTGCTCACTTATATTCCGGCTTCTACTGTAGATGACATGGTATTAAAGCCCTCCCCAGAACCAGCACAGTGCTCTTGGACTTCTCAGCCTCCAGAATTGTGAGCCAAATAAATTTCTGTTCAATATAAATTACTCAGTCTTAGTTATTCTATGACAGCAGCAGCAGAAGTCTAACACAATTATTATTGAACTCTGCTGTTTGTGCAGAACGATGTGGAAGCTAACCTTAATTTTTTTCTTAAGGTTCTTTCCTATCTATAGTAGTGTCCTAGTCCAGCTTAATATTTGAATGCCTATATGTTTATCTTAAAACTTTACAATGATTGTGAACTTCTAAAAATGTGTAACACAAGCCTAACCACTGATTTCACAGGGATATTTGGATGCAGTAGACCTGACATTCAGTGGATGCTTCAAAGTACAGATGGCACTAAGTAGCTATACAGTCTGTGTCTTTTCCCTACACATATATACATGCACACATATATACACACATATGATAAAGTTTAATGTATAATTTAGGCACAACAAGAGATTAACAACACTAATAAAAATAGAAGAATTGTAATAATATAATGAAATAAAAGTTCTATGGTCTCTTAAAACCTCTGACTTTATTTAGTTTTTTCACTTAAAGGAAACATTTTTTTTAAAACCAGATTTTTTAAAGTTTATTTAATAACCACATAATTAGTAGAAGCATTTCATTACAACAGCATTGACATATTCAATAACATTTTCCAGAGCAAAGATGCATCTCTTTCAAAATTGACTGTAAATTTTTAGGTTCACAGTGTTGCATTAATACAGTTATACATTATTGTACTCAGTATAAACCCTACGTTTTACAGCTTGTCTTTATCTTATCTGAATTGGCAGCCACAGTATTTTCAGGCGCTGGGACCATTATGAATTAAATGAAGGATTCTTTGAACACAAGCACTGCTCTACTGCAGTCAGTACTTGACCTGGTACTACAAATACTATGAATTGACCAATGGATTAATAGCATACAGGGTGGGCATGCTGCACAAAGAAGGACTCACGGCCAGTGTAGACTGCAGAGGGCTGGTGAACTTTGATCACGCATCTCAGAATGGTGTACAGTGGGTTATGAATTGTTTCGTTTTAGAAATTTCCATTTATTATTTGGACAATGGTTGGCAATAGGTAACTAAAACTCTACAAAGTGAAGCCATAGCTAAGGGGGACAATCGTTCCATGCTGATGACTATTTGTACAGTATTAATAAAGGTTTACTTCTAGCAGATGTCCTCGCTTTGCCTCTCTCTATAGTGACTCCTCCCTTCATACAAACGACATGCAGAGCATCCATGGAAAATTCCTTGTGGCATCTAACATGCGGGTGGCAGGCAACCTGGGAGATGATCTAGTAAATCTTGGTACTGGAACCAGGTGCTCTCGCAGACAGATAAAATTCCTTCCACTCTCCATCTTGCCCATAGTGTTATAAAAGGTGAAACTGACTGGGCTAAAGAAAGAATTGTAACAGAAGGGCAAAGAAAAGTGTGTGAGTCATTAAGGCTGTTCAGACATGTGCAGTCATTCACTTGAGTGAATAAATCTGGATGTATTTCTTTGCAGTATTCAAATTTTATTCTTGAAAGAAATACTTCTTTTAAACCATGAAGTGACACAAGAAGAGTTTCTAATTGTACAAGAATGAGGATGTTAATAGTCTCTACTTCACAGACTTGAATGACCATCAAATGTAATTAACACATGAAGTATGTTAGAACAGTGTGTGGCATACACACACACACACACACACACACACACACACACACAGAGAGAGATCAAATGTAATTAACACATGAAGTATGTTAGAACAGTGTTTGGCATACACACACACACACACATACACACACACACACACACACTATTTTTGTTGTTATTCTGTAAGGTGGTGCATTTGCAAGGATGACTCTATTGAGAATCAACATTTTCATAACGGTGGTACTACTTTTTACAATTTGGATAAATACACTATTGATCTCCATATGTTTAATAACAATAGCACAAAAACTACTCACCATTTATTCCCCACTCCCAGCCTGTTGTAATTGTTTTTGTTTCCTTTCAGAATATTCAGCTTTTCAATATACCCTGAAGAATTGGTAATATAAAAACCATAGCATCGTATTTCAGTAAGAATGCTTTTAGTGAATCCTTTGTATATTATATCTCAAGTCTGAATTACATTAGAATCTATCATATGGAAATGTGATTTATAAAGTAATTCTTTTATGTAAAATATGAGAAACTCAATTTCACTTTAAAGAATTATACAAATGCCTCTCTCAAGCCAGCATGCACTTTTATTCCCTTTAAAGGAGTCAGTCAAGATGAGTGCACACATTCACATGAACATACATACATTGGTATTATGTTTAATATCACAATCCACCCGAATCTGCATGGACATGTGTTGTCTCTTGAAAACTACTAATCTCTAGCCTTTGTTAGGTTTCTTTATCCACACTTCAGATTCTGGAGACAATGTAGAATATTGTATTTATTATTAACTCACTTTATCTAAAATACTAATTTTTGTGTATATACATATGTGTTCATGTGTATGGATGCAATGTGTGTGGAGATATGTATACACATGAGCATGTGTCCACATGAAAGTCAGAGAATAATGTCAGGTACCATTCCTCAGGAGCTGTCCACATTGTTTTTGGAGATACTGTCTCTCATTTTTACCTAGAACTCATTCATTCAGCTAGGAAGGCTTGGCCAGTAAGCCATGGGAATCTGCGTATGGCTGACTCCCCTGGTCTGGGATTACAGTGTGTGTCACTATTTCTGGACTTTTTTTTCTTTTTTAATGTGGGTTCTGGGGATCTAACTCAGGTCCTCATGTTTGCGTAGCAGGAACTTGACAAAATGAGTTGTCTCCCTAGCCAAATCTTAACATTTTAAAATGTCAAGTGTCATTTTCTGACTGAATACATTCACCCAGTTATTTCATGTTGCAAATGTTTGGGTACCCCCTGGAGGCTACAAATGTCTGTGAGACACTTCTTTTTCTCAAAAAGATCATAGTGTTAAGGGGAGACAGAAGAAATTCTGATTTTGAGGAACACAGAGGTACAAAAATGGGCAGAGTAGGGACACAATTAATTATGACTACAGAAACTACCAAGATCCATTCCTCAGAGTATGAACCTGTTAGCTATATCTGAAGGGATGATGCTTCTACAAAATAAATAAGAGGATTATGTACCCCCAAGGTGAGCAGAAAAGGAGGCTGATAATGCTCAAGTGGTGGTGAGGGGCTCTGAAGGGTTCGTCTCTACATGAATGTTCACAGGAGCTGGATTCTGAATAGTTAGTTGATCTCTCTGATCTGCTTTAAAGTGTCTATGTGATCATCAAAACAGCAATGATAAGTTACAGAAAGGGGGAGTCACATTTTTTGTTGTTGTTGATTTTAGTCAAAGAAAATTAAAATTGCCTTCTTTCGGTCCATGGAAATAAGACCAGAGCTCTAATCATTTACCACCCATGGCCAAATGCACATAAGAAAATGATGCCCCTACATACTCAAAAGCTACTTGTGACTGGTTAGCAGAAAGTCAAATAGAAGACATCGGGTCTGTGGGGAAGTTAACCAGTTGTTTCTCCCTGCTCCAGAGAAAGCAAACAAACCTAGCCACATTTATGTGTTCCAAGTCTGTCCTTGGATTTCTTGTTTCTGTTTTTCACTGAAAATATTCAGGATCAGATTATGGAGCAAATTGATCCATGAACATTCATCCGTAAACTCATCTTGGAATTCCCTTGGTGAAGATTAAATATCTTGGAACAAAGTGAAAACAAAGGTTAGAGTTGGTACTGCATTAAGGCTTGCCCATAGGGGTGTGGTGTGTGATGTGTGATGTGTGGTATGTGACATGTGGTATGTTGTATGTGGTGTGTGTTGTGTGGCATACATCCTTCGCTGCCAACTGTGATGTGCAAAGTATAGATGAAATTTATGAGAAACACTAGCTTAGTGTGCCTCCTTTAATATTGCTTAGGAACCCGGCACTTATCTAGCATGGCCTTTGGGGGTTGCCAGCTTCTCTCTACTCTTGTCAATTCAATGAAAGCAGTTTTATCAAAGCCAGGCACCACCCTGGGATTCCTTCAGCTGTTGAGTCAGTATGTTCTTGTTAGAAGGAAAGCATTATTTTCTATGTTGATTAAATTCCAAATGGTGGCCACAGGAGAATGAGCTAAAACACCCTAGCTATGGTCTGCTGACTGCCAAAGTGGCCCCTAAGGCTCTCACCTCTGTTTCTGTGCCTGTGTGAATTCCCCCTTTAAAATTTTTTTTACTGATTCAAGAATTTCATACAGTGTATTTTGATCATTTTCAAACCCTTCCCCCTCTCCACCTCCATTTTACTACCCTGCCACCCCCAACTTCATGTCCATAGCAGTGAGCATGGCTGCCTCCCTTTTGTTTGTTGTGGACTGAACAGAGTACTCTCATGCCAAGCAACAGCCTTGGCAGAAGTTACGGGCTTTCACTTCCAAGATTAGGTTTCAGAAGCCTGTGGTTCCTGTCTTTCTGGTATTCTGTATTTTACTAGCCTGCTCACTTACTTTCTGGCTGTTCCTGCTTCCTTGCTTGCTCTGGGAAACAGTTTGTCAGATTTTGAGTTGCTTTGTGGAGAAGCTCATGTGGCATGAAAGTGAAGGTGACCTCTGGCCAATAGCCAGTGAGCAAAGGATGTCCTTAATCCAAAGTCTTCAAGGCTCTGAATCCTGTCAAGGACTATGCCTGGGAGAGAGCTTGGAAGTAGATCCTTTTTCGGTTGTGAGTGAGAAGAAGGCAGCCTGGGAGAGTCCCTGTGCCAGAAGGCCCAGCCAAGTCAGTCCAGACTCCTGCTCTCTTGAAACTGAGATGTTGAATATTGTTTCATGCAATTCAGTTTTGAGATATGTTGTTACACAGCCATAGATAATTATTTATTTGATTATAGAAGAAGTAAGGTTTGGGGTGGGCCACAAAGGTTGGATAGTGATGTGTATATACATTTGTGCCTGAGTCACTGATCCAGATAGGTATTTGTGACAGATGTTTCACATGCACAGCTTCTAATCATTCCAACAACTTGGCAGTGTTATTCACATATTTTGGAAGACAGTGATATATAACAGAACCCAATGTCTTCTACTCTGAAACATGGCTCATTTCTCTATATGGGGAGCAAAAGAGGTGGGAGCAGGGTTGGAGAGTGTGGAAAGCTGGCTGCTTTTGGATCTTCTTAGTGAGTCACTGTCCTTCTTTGGAGATCCTGAGAGTTTGAAACGAAACATGCTCCATAGTGGGGTTGATCAGGAAACACTGCACATAGAAAGCCCAACCTTATCCCTTGCAGATTGTGCCTATAATCAGCCAATAAATGAACAGTCAACATTCTAAGTAGGTTCTGGTTGAGGATCTGGCAGTCCTTAGAAGTTTCTGTGGTGATTAGCGAGTGATTCTGTGACTTTAGAATCTCATGTTAGGTTGTTTCAATGAAACAAATATTGAAACAAAATGATCATGAGCAATTAATATATTCAATAAAAGTTTAAAAGAAAGAAAAGAAGAAACAGCAGTATCCAGCTCTCTACCCTTTGATACTGATATGGTCTCTTGGGTCTAGACCTACTTCACCTGCAACCAAGATTTGGGTTTAGCTGAACAAGGCAAGATTTGAGTGGAGTAGATGTGTGGCAGGTGTAACTTTTGCTTGTTGGAAAATACAAGTGTGCTGGATAGCTTTAGTGTCAACTTGACACACCTGGTTTGTGGGAGCCTCAATTGGGGAATTGCCTCCATAGGACTAGCCTATGACAATGTCTGTGGGGCATCTTCGTGGTTGTTGAGTGATGTGGGAGGGCCCAGGCCACTGTGGGTGGTGCCACCCCTGGGCAGGTGGGCCTATGTTGCATAAGAAAGCAGGCTGAGTAGGGGCCAGGGGAGCAAGCATTCCTCCGTGGCCTGTGCTTCATCTCCTGCCTCCAGGTTCCTGCCCTGAGTTCCTACCTTGGGCTCCCTGATGAACTGTGACCTGGGAGATGTAAGCCAAATAAACCCTTTCCTCCCCAAGTTGGTATTGGTCAGAGTGTTTTTGTCACACCAGTGAAAAAACAAACTAGGACAAGATTATGAAAAACAGAAGGAACACTGCAGTGTTACGCTTTAAGAAGGTGAGGCTAACCCTTGAATGCTAATGGGTGCCATGAGGAGTTGAGGCAACTACAGGATTGACTTGACTCTGAGAAGACACCAAGACTGTCTGACACACTCCAACACGAGATCTCCACTCTGTCTCTGGCCATCAGCACTTTAGCTCTTGCAATAGTGTTTCTATCTCCATTCTTCGAAGGAGCTGAGGTGGCTTCACATTGCTCATGGGTCCTTCTGCTGGTTACCACCTATTTCTATAGCAATGGCTTCTTCCCATATGATTGAAGGACATCACAATAAACTGACAAGATTAATAAGCTCTCTGGAGAGAGGTGATTAGGTGATTTCTTTGCAGAGTGTTCCTGCTGTCTCACAGTTTGCGCAGATCTTTCTGGAGCAGCACTGTCAGAATTATAATCATCAGCCACATGAGGTTCAGCATCACATGAAATGGGGTGAAAATGAAGAAAATTTTCACTTAATCTCAATTAATTTAAACCTAGATGGCCATGTGAGTCGTGACTGCCATGTTGAGTAGTACAGGTCTTCAGGCTATTCTCATCATAGTTACCTTTTGTTAATTTTGGTTCATACTGAGAGGACATTTCCAAGTGTCAGGCTCTATACCAAGAATTTTGCACCTATTCATCCAGCTTTCTCAAAATCTAGCGAGGCCTTCTATATTATTTACCTTTCACAGAGCAGAAAGCTGAATCTCAGAGATGAAGTACCCTACCTTAAGTCACCTAGTCAACAGATCAGCGTTAAAAAGTCAGCCTGTGATGCTCCCAGCCTCATTCACCATCCCAGCTCCTCCACCCCCATCTCTCCTCCTAGCATGGTCACTGGCCCATTTCTTCTTTTGGCACCTCAGACCTCTGGACTGCCCTCTGGGCCCAGATTCTCCACTGCTTCCTGATCCTTAACACCCAGACCAACCCAATTCCTTCCTCTATTCCGGGGGAGCCCTCAGGGCCTGTTCCCTCCCTCACATCACCTTGGCATGACTGAGCAAGGCCCTCCTCCCAGGCCAACCCAGCCCCCAACTTCCTGAGGCCAGCATCTTTCCTGGACGGATCCAGGCCTTAGGAGAAAGCCTGAGAGCATCTGATCGTCATCCCACTTGGTCCTCTGTGGGAACTCCTGAGCTGCAGGATGAAAGCCATCTGGCTCCTCCAATATAAGATCAAAGGAGAGAACCTGAAGCCTAGACCAACCACCTTTTCATGCCCAACAAGTAACCACAAAGGCACATAAACTTTACAAAGAGAAGCAGACCTAAACTCAACAAAGGAAGGCTTGAGTCTCACACAAAAATCAGAAACTACAAAAGAAATCCACATGTCGAAGGCACAGCAAAAAAATAATAACATGAAAAACCTAAATAATATATCCCCATCAAGTACCAACAGTTCTCTAGAGGAGTACAATGAGTACCCCCTAGAGATAACACAGGACATGGAATTCAAAAGAACAATTATAAACATGATAAAAGAATTCAGTGAATTTAAAAAGCACCAAGAAATCAAAGAACTGAAAGAAGATAGGTATAAACTTTTGAATGAATTCAGAAGAGTTAGAAATATTGAAGACTACTCAGGCTGAAATGAAGAAGGAAGTGAAACACCCAGTAAGCCAATTAGAAATGACAGGAGAAAGCCTCACCAATAGTTGAATGAAATGGAAAACATAATACCAAAACTGGAAGACAAAGGGAATGAATTAGACCACTCAGGCTAAGAATATGAAAAATTTCAGAAAACTCAAGAATGGAATATGCAGGAATTGTGTGACACCATAAAAAGACCGAACTTACATATCATAGGGATAGAGGAAAGAGAAGAATCTCAGGATAATAGTATGGACCAGATCTTCAACAGGACTGTAGATGAAAATTTCCCAAAATTAAAGAAAGACATACCCATATAAATAGAAGTGCATAGAATGCTAAATAGACAGGACCAGAAAAGAAACTCTCCATGGCACATCATGGTAAAAACACTAAACATACAGAACAAAGAGAGAATGCTGAAAGCTGCAAAAGAAAAACAACAAGTCACATATGAAGGAAAACCCATCAGGATTACAGCTGACTTTTCAGCGAAACTATGAAAGTCAGAGAGCCTGGACGATACCAATCCAGATTACTTTACCCAGCCAAATGTCTATTACAGTTGAAGGGGAAAGAAAAATCTTCCATGACATAAATAGGCTGAAAGAATTCATATCCACAAAACCAGCCCTTCAGAGAGTTCTTGAAGCAATACAAAGAGCTGAAGAAAGGAACGACTATACACAAGGGGTAATAGAAAGAAACTTAATGAAGGTGTAACCGTGGAAATGCACAGCTACACTAAGAATGTGAACAGAAATCAAAACGACAGCAATCAATAGACATCTTTCATTAATAATTTTAAATATCAATGGACTGACACAGTCCATTGTATCAAAAGACACAGACTAGTTGAATGCATTAAGAACCAAAACCCATCATTTTGTTGTCTGCAAGAAACCCATCTCACTTTCAAGGACAGGTACCACCTTAAGGTGAAAGGATGGAAAAAATATTCCAAGCAAATGGTACTAAGAAAAAAGCAAGCATTGCAATTCTAATATATGACAAAATAGACTTCAAACTAAAACTAATCAGAAGGAATAAAGAGGGCTACTGCATTCTGATCCAAAGGCATAGTTAACCAGGAAGATATTACAATCATGAACATATATTCACCAAACTCTGGTGCACCCAACTACATAAAAACAGTACTATAGGACTTTAAGACCCAGATTAATCCCAACTCATTAATAGTAGGGGACTTCCATACCCCATTGTCACCATTAGATAGGTCAACCTGACAGAGAATTAACAGAGAGACATCTGAATTAAACAATACCATGCATCAAATGGACCTAACAGACATCTACCAAATATTTTACCCAGACACCAATGAATATACTTTCTACTCAGCACCACATGGAACTTTCTCCAAAATCAACCACATACTGGGGCACAAAACAAACCTCAACAAATACAAAACAATTGAAATAATTCCATGTATTCTATCAGACCGCAATGCAATAAAGCTTACAATGAACAACAGAAGAAACCCTAGTAACTACATGAACACGTGGAGATTAAACAACACACTCCTGAATGATGAATGAGTCAAAGGAGAAATTAAGAAAGAAATAAAAGTATTCTTGGAACTAAATGAAAAAGACAACACAACAAAACCTCTGGGATACATTGAAAGTAGTCTGTAGATGGAAGTTTATAGCTCTAAGTGCCTTCATTAAAAAATCAGAAAGAACACAAATAAATGACTTAACATTGCAACTCAAGACACTTGAAAAGCAACAACAAACGAAACTCAAACCCTGCAGACAAGAAGAAATTAACAAAACTCAGAGCAGAAATTAATGAAATAGAAACAAAGAAAACAATACAAAGAATCAATGGATCCAAGAGCTTGTTCTTTGAAAAGATAAACAAGATTGACAGAGCCCTAGCCCAGTTAACCAAAAGAAAGAAAGAGCACCTCCAGATCAGAGATGAAAGGGGAAACATCACAACAGACACAAAAAAGGTCCAGAACATTATAAGGGAATACTTTAAAAACCTATACACTACTAAATTTGAAAATCTAAAAGAAATGAATGGATATCTAAAATCATGGGAACCACTAAAGTTAAACAGAGAAGAGACCAACAGAAACAGACCTATAGCATATAAGGAAATTGAAACAGTAATACAAAAACCTCCTGACTAAAAAAAGCCCAGGACCAGATGGATTTACAGCAGAATTCTATCAGACATTTAAAGACGATCTATATCCAATACTACTTAATTTATTCAAAAAGGTAGAAATGGAGGGAAAACTTCCAAATTCCTTCTATGAAGCCAGCATCACTCTAAGACCAAAACCAGATAAAAATGCAACCAAAAATGAAGACTATAGAGCCATATGCTTACTGAACACAGATGAAAAAATTCTCAACTAAATGCTTGCGAACTGAATACAGACACACATCAAAGAGATCATCCACAATGAACAATTCAGCTTTATTCCAGAGATACAGGGATGGTTCAACATATGTAAGTCAATAAACATCATAAATCATATAAATGGACTCAAAGACAAGAACCACATGGTCATCTCAATAGATGCAGAGAAGGCCTTTGGCAGAATTCAACATGAATTTATGTTCAAAGTCCTAGAGGGAATTGGACTGTAGGGAACATACCTCAACATAATTAAAGCCACATACAACAGACCCACAGCCAACATCATTCTAAATGGGAAAAAATTTGAAACATTCCCATTGAAATCAGGAACCAGACAAGGCTGTCCACCATCTCTACTCCTTTTTAACATAGTGCTTGAAAGTCTTCCAAGAGCAATAAGACAAGAAAGAAATTAAAGGAGTAATAATTGGAAAAGAACAGGTCGAATGATCCCTTTTTGTAGACTATGTGATATTATATCTAAGAGATGCCAAAAATTCCACCAGAAAACTCCTAGAAATGATTAACATGTTCAGTAAAGTGGCAAGTTTCAAAGTTATTCTACAGAAGTCTGTAGCCTTTCTATATACCAATAACAAGCAATCAGAGAGAGAGAGAGAGAGAGAGAGAGAGAGAGAGTAAATGGAAACACTCCCTTTCATAATAGCCTCAAAAAAAAAATCTCAGAGTAAACCTGACCAAAGATGTTAAAGACCTCTACAATGAAAATTTAAGGCTTTAAAGAAAGAGATTGAGGAAGACATCAGAAGATGGAAGGACCTCCTATGCTCATGGATTGGAAGAATTAATATTGTGAAAATGACTATCCTACCAAAAGCCATTTATAGATTAAATGCAATGCCAATCAAAAAAAAATCCCCATGACATTCTTCACAGAATTGAAAAAAAAAACCCATAAGATTCATATGGAAGCACAAAGGACCTCAGATGGCCAAAGCAACACGGAGCATAAAGAGCAATGCTGGGGGAATTACTATACCAGATTTTAAACTGTATCACAGAGCTATAGTCATAAAAACAACATGGTACCAGCACAAAAATAAACCCATAGATCAATGTAACAAAATTAAAGACTCAAATATGAATACATGCAATTTCAGCCACCTGCTATTTGACAAAGGGTCCAAGAATATTCACTGGAGGAAAGACAGCATGTTCAGCAAATGATCCTGCCAAAACTGGATCTCCACCTGTAGAAGAATGAAACTAAACCCCTTTCACCTTGCACAAAAGTCAACTCCAAATGGATCAAAGACATCAATGTAATGCTTGAAACTCTGAAACTGTTAGAAGAAAACATTGGCAACAGCCTACAAGATATATGTACATGAAAGTATTTTCTAAGCTGGACATCAAGTGCTCAGAAGCAAGGTTAAGAATCAACAAATGGGACCTCATTAAACTGAAAAGCTTCTGTACATCAAAAGGAGAAACCAAGGAAGTGAAGAGAAAACCCACAGAATGGGAGAAAATCTTCACCAGTGACACATCTGACAGAGGTTTAACATCCAGAATATATAACACACTCAAAAAACAAAGAATCAAGAAAGGAAGTAAGCCAATTAAAAGATGGGCTAAGGAACTGAACAGATAGTTCTCAAAAGAAGAAATAAAGATGGCTAAGAAGCACTTTAAAAGGTATTCAACATCATTAATAATTAGGGAAATGCAAATTAAAACCACTTTAAGATTTCATCTTACCCCAGTCAGACTGGCTAAGATCAAGAGAACAAATGGTACCAAATGTTGGAGAGGATGTGGGGAAAGGGGAACGCTCATCCACTGCTTGGTGGGATTGCAAAATTTTTCAACCCCTATTTAAAGCAGTGTGGAGAACTCTTAAAAAACTAAAATTGAGCCTACCATTTGACCCAGTTATCCCACTCCTTGGCACATACCCAGGGAACTCATCCTATTGCAAAAACACTTACTTGTACATCCATGTTTGTTGCTGCCCTTTTCACAATAGCTAAGAGATGGAAGCAACCTAAATGACCCTCAACTGACGAGTATATAATGAAAATGTGGCTCATTTATACGATGGAGTTTTACTTAGCAGTAAAGAAAGATGAAATCATGAAATTTGCAGGTAAATGAATGGAAATAGAAACTGTTATACTAAGTGAAGTAACACAGACCCAGAAAAACAAATGATGTATGTTCTCCCTCATATGTGGATCCTAGCACCAAATCCTTATAAGTGAGTATCTAGACATAACCACAGGAACCAGGATAATGAAAAGGAGCCAGGAAGGTAAAGGAAAAGAAAGAACCTGAAAGAGAAGAATAGTAGGAAACAGGTGTTAATAAGGGTGATACGGATAAAAATGGAGTATTTTAATGGGAGCGGGAGGGAAGGTTATTCAAGTAACCTTGGGGATAAAGGGAAAGAAGGAGTCCAAGAGAGGAGGGACCATCGGAGAAAGGTACTATTGAGGGAGAAATGGGAAAAAAATGGGGAAACTATGGTGGAAGGGTTAGACAATGAGAGATATTAATAATGCCTAGGTAGTTTAAAAAAAATCAGAGGGAACCGTATTAGTCAAACAACCTGCTGACAAATTACACATACAGTTAGCTCAAGGAACATAATGTATGTCTAGTCAAGTTTTATCTGAGAACATTTGGTTTTTGCCCAAGCTTTATCTACAAAGTGCATGGTAATTAAATGTACCAGACTGGTGGAACTAACCTTCTTGGATGTTTAAGAGCCATACTTTGAGGCCTATACTAATCTGGTCAGAGCGTCTTAAAGGACAGTTTTTGCTCCTTACCCTCCAAGGTCGACTAAGTTTCAGAAGAATATGGAGCATCTCTCAAAATGTCCTGCAACTGTGGCGAGTCATCTGTCCTCTTGATCAAGAGGCCATGGAGACCCTACCAGATAGACTTGAACCAGTGTTTACAAAGAGGAGAGTCAACACAGAGGAAACATTTGACTCCCAGACAGTAACCCAGCATAGAACGGGGAAAATGAACAGCAGATCCCAATCTTATCTATAAAAATGTTGGCAACTGATTGCTGCTAGATGAGGAAGAGCTGATCTTCCTAAAACAAGATACTCTAGATAGGCTGAGTAGACTCAAGAACTGGTAATGGCTGGGGGCACTGACTACATAGTGGAAAGTAACAGGGATGATAGAGTATAAAGGCTCCTGTTGGAGCGGGGTAAGTGAGGGTGTCATTTGGGATGTGGGTGTAAAGATGAATAAGATTGTTTTGGATGTTCTGTATGAAATACACACACAGCAGGAAAAGAAAGTAGGAAAAAATAATGACACAACACAGTTTCTATAATAATGAGTTTTTTATTTTATTACTTATTGCAAACAATTTGGTCACAGCAAACATGTTAGTTTTTAAATAACTATAGTCCAAACTTTCACATAATATACTTTTTCCTCCTATATGCATCATTTGTGAAAATAATCACTGAACTTTAGATGTCTATAATGTGTGCATTTATGTTTATATGATGCTAAATAAAAAAGTAAAAAACCTGTCATCGATTGTAAATATATAAGTTTGTGCCATACCTCAGGGAAGACTGTAAACAACCCAGAGAAGAGAGATAGTGCATACAGAAATGGCTCCTGTGTGGATAATATTTATAGAGCATAGGGGGCAGACAATCAATGTTTATTGGTGGTGAAGATGATGAGAATTCAATTTTCATGGACTTTCCTCCTAATTTTTCTTAAGGAACGTGTTGTGCATTTGCAACCAACATTCTCAAAGTCACAGAGAATCTGGTACTTTGAATCATAGCTGTAGTGTAATTGAGTCTGATCACATATGCAGAAGAAAAGTAAATTAGAGCGTGTGTACTATTAATACTATGCTAACTTTTCATGTGAGTCAGGATCTTCTCACTAGAATAGCTGGGAAACCCAGAAGGCTTCACCTTTTTCCAAGATCATCCATGCCCAAACCAAGCAAGCCATTCAAAACAAATCTAGCTTTTAGACCTTACTGAAAGACCATGTTCAGTCAGATCAATGCATTTCTAACATAGGTATCTGAAGGCAAAAGATACATCATCTATTAAGTTTCTTAGCTAGAAGTACAGTTACTATAATTTGTAGCTTAAAATATTTTCTTTTGGTTATTTATCAAAATTTCACTGAATTTTAACCATGGTATTGGACTAAATAATTTAGGTTTACTTGTAAAGTGACATAAAAGTCCAAACATCTATCCCCAATGCTCAATATATAATTTTAAAGTAAAGGACCCACATAAAAATAAATACAAATGTGAGGGTCACTTGTAGCAAACATTTGCCTGTTTGAATTATTGATGCTTTCACATCTAAAGATAGGCACTTTATAAAATGTGTGTTTTGGTAAAAGGCAACAATATGAATGCAGTATCTTCTTGCCATTTCCATTAACTGCATATCACTTTTTTAAGAGAATAAATTATGAAAATTTTAGGAGAAACAAAATATCTCAGTTATATTTGAGCAGATTTTTACAGAGAGAATTCAAATTTTATTTTCTCCTTTTGTAAGTCTGTTTTGTATTTTCATGATCAAGTTCTGTAATTTTGCTACCTGATATAGAGTCCCTGGAAACAGTTGGTTTCATATCTTTTACTCTAAAAAGTAGCATGTGCTGCATGTGAAGGGACATCATTTCCCCCACAGTTGGAAAAACCTTTGTCATACTCCAGTGCCTAAAGCCAGATGATTTTGCGGAGGGAGTAATTATCACTGAATTGATCTTGGTTTCCAGAACTTATTGAATGCCTTTGATTTTGTTTGAACAACTGAATTAAATGAATAGATTCAGTTGTTGTTTTCATTCCTGAGACACAGAAATTCACTTCACACATACCTAAAACATGAGCAAAACTTTGGAGAATACAAGGATGCATCTGCCATTTTATTTAGATATCCCTTCTAGAACATTTCTTTTCTACATAGCCAGACTTTGGAATCATGATAAGAGGGATCTTCACAAAGCAATCTAGCCAACAGGAAAGCTGCAACTGTTGCTTATAGATAGGTGAACCTTGGAGATATTGTGGGTTTGATCTTCTACCCATTCACTAAAACATTTTCCTTGTAGCCAATGAGAATGTACCTCTTTTTATATAAAGCAAATTCCACAAGAGAATCACATGAATACTTTTTTTGTTTACTAGTGCATATTAAAGTTTTGTTTAGATTACAACTTAGTTTATTAAATGTCTATAAAATAATTTATCTACCCTAATTAAAAATACTATATTGTTGGACCATCTGAGCTTTCAGTAAGCCAAATATTTTTGCTGGTGTTGGGATGGTGGCTATTGACTGGTTGTGGTGGTTGCTGCAGTTAGAAAGTTGGTTGTACCAATTATTTAAAATAAAATGAGAGCAAAGTTTGATGCAGGGATTGATTTTTCTTTTCACAAAATGGTTCTCTGTAGCTTGGGATGCTCTTTGATGGCTTTTAATTGACAGTGTATCTTCCTTCAGATTTGTGGTCAGTCATCTCAAACCTGGTTGCTGATTTATTGAATCAGTTTTTGTAATACTCTAAACTCTGTGCTGTTATCTCAACAGATCTCTACAAAGCCTTCACCAGGAGTAGAGTTCATCTCAAGAAACCACTGTCATTGTTCACCCCTAAGCACCAACTGCACATCTGGGGGACATATCATGAGATTGAGTTACATCCTCAAGCTTCATCTCTAATTCCAGTTCCCTTGTTGTCCTACCATATCTGTAGATATTTCCTCCACTGAAGCCTTGAAATTGTCAAAACTATGCATTGAGGATTAAAATCTACTTCTTTCAAACTCATGTTAATACTGATATTCTGACATCTTTTCATGACTCATGAATGAACCTAAAGGCATCTAAAATGGTAAATCCTTTCCAAGATGTTTTCAATTACTTTTGTCAGGCTATCACAAGAATCAATTTCTCTGGCAGCTACGACCTTATAAAATGCAGTTATTAAACAGTAAGACTTGAAAGGTAAAGTTACCCATAGTATGTGGGATAGAGTAGGCTTTGTATTAGTAGGCATGAAAACACTTTGTCCTTTAGCCTCTCCATCAGAGTGTGTGGATGAGCAGGTGCATTGTCAATGAGCAGTAATGTTTCATAAGAAATCTTTTTTTATCCCTGAGCTGTAGATCTCAATACTTGGCTTAAAATATTCAGTAAACAACACTGAAAACAGATTTTGTTGTTATATTTATAAAGTGTGGGCAGGGCAGTTTTAGTATAACTCTTGAGGGTATGAGGATTTTTGAATAGTAAAGGATAATGGAGCATTAGCTTCAGCTGAAAGTCACTAGTCGTATTAGACACCAGTAAGAGAGCCAGTCTGCCTTCTGAAGCTTTGAAGTCAAGATGACTGCTTCTCCCTGTCGATGAAAGTTCTTCCAGTAGTAGGGCTTTTCATTTACATGGAGATTTTATCATTTACTGTGGTCATCTGCATGTATGATCCTAACCAAGTCTTTAACTAACTGGCTACAGCCTGTACAGTAGCACCTGCCACTTCACCTTGCATTCCATTCACAGAGGTGGCTCATTTCGGAAACTTAAACCTCCTGATCCGACCTCTGCTACCTTCCTTTGAAGGTTTCTCATATAGTGTCTTCACTTACCTTAACAGAACTGAGGTTAGACCTTTGCTCTGATTAAGCTTTTTGGACTGAGAAAATGTGGTGGTTTGATCTATCTACTAAAGCTTCCTCCATATAAGCAATGGGACTCTCTCTCTCTGTCTCTCTCTCTCTCTCTCTCTGTCTCTCTCTCTTATCGATGTATTTAGAGAGAGGCATTTTTCACTTTCTTTCAAGAAATCCTTATTTGCATTTACAATTTGGCTTATTGCTTGCTATCAGAGGCCAGCTTTCCAGCCTATTGCAGCCTTTGACATGCCTTCCTATCCGAGATGAATAATTTTCAGCTTTTGTTTCAAAATGAGCGATGTGCCACTCTTCCTGTAGCTTGAACACTCAGAGCTTATTGGAGGGTTATAGGGTCATTATATTCCAATATTGTTCTAAGGGAATAAGAAGGCTCAAGGCTCAAGGTGAGAAACACAGGGAGAACAGAAGAGAGGGAGGGAGGAGAGAGAGAGAGAGAGAGAGAGAGAGAGAGAGAGAGAGAGAGAACCCATTCAGTAGTGCATATCCAACACACACAATGTATCAGTCTACTAAGCTCATTGACTTATATGGGCATAGTTCATGATACCCAAACAAAACAACTACTATAGCAACATCGAAGATCTCGAGCCACAGATTACCATAATGGTATAATACTAGTAAATGAAAAAGTTTGAAATATTATGAGAATTACAAAAAGTGATATAAAGATATATGAAGTCGTTCATACTGCTGGGGAAGTGGCGCTCCTTGGTGTAGGGTTACCACAAATCTTCAGTTTGTAAAAGATGCAATGTCTGCAAAGTGCAGTAGAGCAAAGTGCAACAAAATGAGGTACGCCTGTGCTAAAATCAAAGTTCCCTTCCGGTTACTTCTGCCCAGTGCCTCTATGGCTGCCAGGCACAAGGCAGGCTCTCAGGCACTTAATACATATTTGGGGATGAATGAAATAACGAACAGTTCTAGTTCTCTGAAAGCCATGTGGACAGAGCTGCTTCCTGATGCAGGTCAGACTATTCTTTGGGCTTCTTGACTCCAAGATCAATACTGAAGTTTTCTTCAGCTAAAACAGCATAATTGTCAGATAGGCAATTGTGTTGTTTTTCTCTGCATGTGCTTGAGGGGATCAGTAGATCACATAAAATGTTGCTCCATAGAAACAAAAGTACTTCTCCATGTAGGGTTGGCTCTGAGCAGGGTAGGAACCACATGTCCCCCAACATGAGCATATATTATCTGACCCTAAACAGTAGAGCAATCTTTTTCTGCATATTTCCAAATTGAGGCATTTTGTTCTGAGCAAAATTGCTGGTTGGCACATATTCCATTCTGGGAGGAGGATTATTTCCTTGAATTTCCAGGATAAGGAGGAGGTGGAGAGCGTTGGGCTGAAGCTTGTGGGGCCGGGGAGTATGGAGGAGGCAAGTCTGCACAGTATTCCATCTCGTGGTCATAACTATAGGGGGGTGGTGCCACTGAAAAAGAAAAGGAAAAACATCACCAGGCATTCAGCAAATATCTGAGTGTTTACTGTGTTAAACCACCAAGCCAGTTACTTGGGGAGGGGACATAAGTTTTGCTTCTAAAATCTTAATTCAGGATACAAACAGGTATGGCTGAAAGGGCAGAGCTCTGAAAGACGGTGTCACCAATGAAAGTGTTTGGGGGCTCAGAGAGAATCTCTTGGACGTATGATGCTGAAGGAAGGGGCAGAGAATGAAGACACCGGGGAATAGTCCAAGCTTGGCTGAAAGCACAGAGGCAGGGTAGCACCTATATTTAAGCAGAAGGTACATGGAAAGGAAGACATGGGAAAAGACATTGAAGAGCCCGGTTCACTATCATCTTCGTGGGCTTCGAAAGTCACAGGTAGAATAAGTGATATGTTCTCAGAAAAGCAACCTTAAAATTTATTTCTTCAAAAGTATTCATTGTGGAGAAATGGCTCAGCAGTTAAGAGCACTGCCTGTTCTTGAAGAGGGCCCAAGTTCAATTCCCTTTGGTAGCTAACAACCATTCATAATTCCCGTTCCAGGGCATCCAAAACCCTCTTCTGACCTCCGTGGGCACTCCACAACATGACTTCACTTCCGTACATGCAGATAATACACTCTTACACATAAAATAAAAATAATAAATAAAATATTAGGAAATAAATATATTCATTGCATATCTTTATCACACATGGTATTGCATTGCACAGGGACAAGTTCATACAAATATGAATTGTACCCCCATAGGCTCTTCCCTCTGCTTTCTCTACCAGCTGTTAGTTCCATGTTCTTTGACAACTTCAATTCTATTTTTATGTCATGTCTATGTACATGATTTTAGGTATCTATATAACATCTAGATATCACGAATGAGAGGAAGGATGTCTTCCTGAAACTGGCTGAATTGCTCTAACACAATTATCTTCTGTAGCATCCATTGTCCTGTAGACAAGATAACTTTATTCTTTGTGACAGAAAACAGCTCTGTTGTGTGGGTATGTATACCACATTTCACCCATTCCTCTGTTATCGGACACCTAGGTTAGTAGCATAAAAGCAAACGTTGATGTGTAAGTATCTCTGTGACAGAAAAAATTAGCACATTAATGAATATTCTTTGACAAAAGTACTCTCCGGGTTGAGTGGTCAGAGGTAAATACAGAAAGGAGAGATGACGGAATAGAGCAGAAGAATTAGAAGGAACTCATGAGAGGAGAAAGAAACATTCAAAAAAGGCCCATATGGCTTAGTCCTTTGGTGACTGGGTAGAAAAGGAATTAGAGGGCAAAAGAAAATGCAACATCTGAGCAGCTGACCTGAAAAGCCAGAAATCCAATCATCTTCAGAATCCTGATCCTGCTTGGGAGGTGATATGCTGTTACTGATCCCTGTGAATGCAGCCTGAATCTCAAGATCAGTGTCACAATAATGTGAATAAATCAGTAAGATTTCACTGTTAGAATGACAGCAGAGAGCAGCTAACATTTCAGCAAACTGTGTTCGTCCCCAAAGGACCTAACAGTGTTTTAATACAGCCCCCCCCCCCGCCAGCACAAGGAACTATTGGAGCTTTCTGGCTTGACTCTTTATTAAGAACCTTGTGTTTGGAGTTATTTACTGATCTCCCTATAGATAGGGAAGTGGGGAAAACAACCAGGGTAAAGAGGAACAGGAGTCCACCTAAGTGAGTGGCACATCTGAGAACCTTGCTCTTCTGATAAGTTCCTTGCACACTGAGGAGACTTGAAGGCTTCACAGCACACTTGGCTGTGTGAAGACATCAGCAAAGATGCTCACACCTTCTTTAATGCTCCCTCAGACCTGACCTGAGGGACTGTGAGCTCTATTCTACAACAAAATAGAATAATTTCTGTGGAGCACATACATACTCCCTCTGAATTTCATGCCCATTCCTCAGCTTTATTAAATGTTAAAGGACTGAGGCTGGAGAGATGGCTTAGCACTTAAGAACACTAACTCTTCTTGCAGAGGACCTGGGCTTGGTTCCTAGCACCTACTTGGTGGCTCAGAACCACATAACTCCAGTTCCAAGAGATCCTATGCTCTCTTCTGGCCTCCATAGGCATTGCATGACACTGGTGCACCTACATCAAATAAAACACTCATATACATAAAACAAAAATGCAAACAAAGCTCACATACATAAAATAAAAATAAATCTTAAAAATGCTAAAAGACTGATTAAAAAGAGATTTATAATAAATTTCATGCAAATCAAGGAGACCCTATAGTCATCATGAAACCTGGAAGTCCCAGCTTGCTGCCCATCACACTGGTTCTTATAAGCATGCCATTTTACCTTGTTCTAATGCTGAGCCCCAGTGTGAGGAGCACACCTGCCCAATTCTAAAGTCTGCCCCTGCCTCCTTCTGTCATGAACCCATGGTGTGTGTTCATGCATCTGTGACAAAGTGTTTATGTTCTACCATCTGCATAAAAACTCCTGGAGGACAGTTCAGTGAGAATCATTACGGTTCATGCAGCTGTGTGTTGAACATGACAATCGGCTAAGAAGCAGTGTTCCTTTATCCACAGAACCTTGGGCTTCTGATAAAATGCTGTGAACTTGGAGAATGGTGTTTGAATACTATTCATCGTGCAGTAAATGTGGCTCACCTTTTATAATAGTCACTGGAGATGTTTTTGAAATAGTACTTGTATAATGGACTGAGTTCTCTCTCATGATGATGATAATAAGGACTCATAAAGAAATAAATGTTTAAGGTATTACTTTTGTTATTTCTGATTCATCCAAAGGGATTTTGTTCTTTTCAGTTGGTCGAATACATTTTGAAAAATGTGTGGATCCTCTGTAGAGATGGGGCCTTTGAAACTTTTTCATATCCAGTATTCTGGTTCTCTAATATAAGTAGTGTAAGGTGTGTGATACGGATGTTTACAATATTAATATTTGAGGTCAGGTGTGATGGTGCACTCTAATCCCAACACTTAGGAGGATGAAGCAGGAAGTGCTGGGGTTTGAGCCCAGCCTGGGATATAGCACCTAGTTCCAGGTCCACCTCATTTTATACAATTAAATCCTGTCTCAAAAATGACTAAATAACTAAATAAATGTTGAGAAACATTATGACATTCATAGAAGAAATATAATGTTTTTAACCTATTCAGGTCAAGCTTTTGAAGGTAAATGCAGAAAATTGGAAGTGGAAGAAAATCACTTGAATGCTGCCGTCTCATTCTGACAAATCAGCTCTGACACCTCTTCCTCTGGCCATCTGTGCATTACAGGTCTGCAGGAATGTAAGATGGCACACCTCTGTCACTTTGAACTGTAACACTTCTTATTTTGTGGCACATTCTTTGTAAACTTGATTATTGGTGGGCATATATTACCCCACCAAACATTCACTTACTCTAAGGTTAAATTTTGGTTATTATAAGTGAGTATTAAATATCTTCTTATGCAAAAAATACTATTTTGAACAATTTCTTTAAAAGAGAATTCTAGAAATTGACTGGCTTAAGCAGCACCTAAATATTACTATTTACAAGTGCAGATGGAGAAACTATTTACAAAAATAATTCTTCATTTTGTGTGGATGCCAGCATGGCACACAGGATGGCTGTCATTTGACATTTTGGGAAACTCACAAATGAAAACATCTATTTTAGTTTATCATTTCTCTGATAAAGGCTGAGATTTATAGTATTTGGATTGTTTTGTCACTTGAAATTCACACCCATTCATTCATGGGTGAATTCTTTTACAGGCTGATAACGTAAATTAGGCTTTTAGATTTAAGAAAAATTAAACTAACAAGATATAAACAAACCTGAAATTACCCATTTTCACATTAAGAATAATTTGTCAATTATAAAATAAGACTTCTTATTTTAATATATAATTTCATCTTATTGACATTAAAAAGTTTAAAACACACCTATGTAATCCCAGCATTATGTGGGCTGGAGAGATATCTTAGCAGTTAAGAGCACTGGCTGTTCTTACAGAGGACCCAGGTTTGGTTCCCAGCACCCACACTGTTGCTAACAACCATCTGTAACTCCAGTTGCAGTGGATTCAATGCCCTCTTCTGACCTCTGTGGGCATTGCATGACATGGGTGCACTTACATGCATGTAGGTAATACACTCATACACATAAACTAAAAATAATAAATAAAAAATTAAAAACTTGTATATAACAACATGTGTCTTTTCACCTTTACTATTCCATTTTTTGTAAACATGAAAATTAGTCCTGTTTTCATATATCTGATTTGTGACCATTCTATTTTTGAATATACCAATTTAAATTTTTATATAATATACAATTTTGAGACAGGATATTTCTATGAAGCCTAACTTGTCCTGAAACTTTCTATGTAGCCCAAAATGGTCCTGAGCTGCTGATTTGCCTCAGCCCCCTGAATGCTGGAATTATAGAGGTGTGTGCCATCCTAGCTAAATTCATGTTTAATATAGTTTTATATTTGCCATTTTGATACATTCTGTAGTAGTTTATTTTACCTCTAAGTTTTTAATTTTGAGTAAGACAAATGATCTAAATGGTGGCCTATTAAATAATCCTCATCTTTCAAATTGTTTTGTTTCCTTTGGAGAATACAAAATTTGACTCCACCTGGTCTGGCCCTATGACCAAGGTTGTCTTTTGTACCACAAACATCTCATTTTAATTATTACCAATTTTAAATGGATTTAATGTCTGATAGGACTGGTGAATCACATACTGTGTGTGTGTTTGTACGTATATAGTATAGTACTTAAACAAACTTATTTCTAGACACAATTTTGAATACTACTGCTGCAAGTGATCTTTCTCCTCCACTCAAAATTCTGCACTCAGAGCAGAAAAAAGGGCTCACAAAGCTCTGACAGGACTCCCACTGCCCCACCCTCAGACACACCAACACAATACTAGCTGTTTCTCCTACGATGGCCCATGATGCAAAAATATATCAAAACCTATTGTTCCCCTTCCTTTCAGATAACATCAGGACAAGTCAGACCTCGTCTTCACATCCTTGGTCACCATGAGGAAGCATCGTAAGACATTATTTATTTTAGAGTTTAACTCAGGAGGGCTCTGGATGCCCAATATAGCTAATTTCTCACGCTCCCCCACCCACTTTACTGTGTGTTCAGTGGAAAACAAAGCCTGTCTGGAAGTCTTGGGTATCTTCTCCCTTTTTTATCTTAAAAATATTTTATTCATTTTTATTTTATGTGTATGATTGTATTGCCTGCATGTATGTAAGTGCATTCATGTTGTACAATGACCACAGAGGTCAGAAGAGGGTATCGGAGCCCCTGGAACTGGAGTTAATGGATGGTTGTTAGCCACTACGTGGCTGCTGGGAACTGAACCCAGGTCTTCTGCAAGAGTAGCCAGTGCTCTTAACTGCTAAGTCATCTCGCCAGCCCTTATCTCCTCCCTATTCATCCTTTCAGCTCAGTAATGAGGAAATTCTTTTCTAACTGTGATTATCTATTTTGTATGGGGTGTGAGTGTGTGTGTGCATGTGGCATGTGGCAACTAAAAATCCATTTTTAATATATATTTTATTATTTTTATTGTGTGTGAGAACATGTATTTCCTATGCTCAAATGAGTTTTTTTTTTTTCCCCCGCCCCCAAAATCTTTTTTTTTTTTTTTTTTTTAGTTAGTAAGATGGCTCAATGGGTAAAACAATTACTGTATAAGTCTAAGTTTGACCCCAGAATAAAGATAGAAGAAGAGAATCAACTCCACAAAGTTGTCTTTTGACCTCCACAGGCATGCTGTGGCACATGTGCCCCACCACAATAATAAAATAAAATTAAATTTAAAAAAATGTGTGTGTATAGATATAGATATATATTTTTAATTTGACTTTTTTTCCCCAGAGCATGACTTCCTCCACAACACTATCAAACCAGAGTGATGGGCCAGAACATGCCCAGGATTTTTGTGATTTTATCTCTTTTCCCTCTTTAAAAACCTGAGCTCTTGGTGTTGAATACATCACGGAATTTTGCCATTTCCGGCTTCTGTCTCTTTCTGTATTTTATCAGTATCTGTAATCCTTCCTGCCCCACACAAATGTTCTCTGAAGACCTAGCATCTGGCTCACAACTGTTTTTCCACCTGGCATCTGCTACCTTCCCTGTCACTTCAATATCCATATAAACCTTTTTAGCCCTGTGGCATTTATGCTTTTTATCATTTTTTCCTTTCCCTTGTCATTAGCCATTATAGTACTATTTTAAAATATTCATTAAAAATCTGACTTCTACTTTTTATTTTTCTAGACTACTTGTTCCATCACATCTTGGCCTTTACCTGGATTTCCAAATTTCTTATGGCAAATTAAAGAAAGAACGAATTTCTTTTCTGTCTTTCTGTCCTCTATCAGCTTATATTTACACTAAAATTACTCCCTTGCATTTATTGTCAAGTTTCTTATCTCTTCCTGCCACACAGACATTAACTCTGCTTGAAGGAATGATGTATTCTAAAGAGAGACACTTGGGCCTCCCCTTGGCTGTCATACTGTCCAGACAATGGACTACTAGAACTGGAATTTCCTCAGGAATCTCTTGGTTGGAAAGGGGTAAGGCTGAAGCGTGGTACCAACTAGAGGAAGAATTCCTTTCCTGGACAGAGATTTCGCACAGTTCCGACAACTTAGCAGACCACCTTGCAGGAGAGACCAGAGCCAAACAAGGGTGGGACCATACCTTGGCCAGAACTGCTAAGTTATATATACCCCTTTGCCCACTATTTAAACCTAAACCTCTTATCAGGTCCCCAAAGTTGAACTTGGAGGGGGGTCACTGAATCTGTTTATTCGTTCTTCTTTCCAGTGTGATCACAATGAATAAATTTCCTTTTTCTGCCTTTCAGTATTACTTGTCTGTTTGTTGGCCTATTGAGGACTGAGGGTCAAGCGCAGCTTGGTAGGGCTGCCAGGGCACAAGGTTCTGAATATAACAACTCCCACAACACCACTGAATGGTGGAACCCTGACTGTGATTAAATCGAACATTTTATCTAAATGCCCTAAATCTGTATGCAGGAGCTTAATGTGACTACAGAGGAAAACAGCAATGCTGACTGAACTCACTTTAAAACAATGACCTTTTTGTAGATGTGGTGACCTTGGTACTGCTCGGAAGATATGTATTTCTCTAGGCATTTCACATATCCCCTTTTTCTGAGATTAATTTCATGCTTTCCTCTTTCTCTTTAACCTCAACTACATCCTCATCCCTCTTTGATGTAAGAGAGTTGTTTCTTATTTCAGTGAGCAGAAGAGAAGATTCTCATTCTCTGACCACCAAAGCCACTGTCTCTATGTTGATGAAGTCCATGAAGCCACACTCTGTGTGTGGGATCACATTCTTCCTCATACTCAAAGGCTTAGATCTTTAAAAATTAAAAAAAATTTATCGTGTGAATGTATGATGTGTATGTGAGTAGCATGTGGCCTCAGAACACATGTGGAGGGCTGTGGACAGATTTGTGCTATTGGTTCCCTCCTTCTTTCTTTGTGCGGGTTCTGGGGATCGAACTCAGGCCCTCACACTTACACAGTGGGTACTCTACTCACCTAGCCGTGTTCACAGCACAGTTGGCACTCTATTCACTGAGCCATGTTCACAGCCCAAGATTCCAATTTTTAATAATGCCTCCCCCCTTCTATGTTCATGAACTTCCTCCTTTTTCTTTGATATAAGCATATTTATTAGTAAAATACAAACTATCATCTGCATCTTTAGCAAAATTTTTCTGGCTTCATGCCTGCTTTCTTCATCTACTTTAAAGCAAACTTTAAAGAAAATTGTGTCTTACTATCTGTACTTCATCATACAGTCCATATAAGAAATATTTTGTCTGGAGCACTAATCCTATAAGTATAATTATACAATAACAAAGGATGTTTTCTCGTCCTGTTTGGATTCTCAGGTCTCAAGAGGCTGACCATCATTGTGCCATTTTGTTTTTCTGGGTTGATTAAAAACATTTCATGTGTATGAGTGGTTGGTCTGTATGTAACTGCACCTATGGGTGCAATGCCCATGGAAGCCAGAAGAGTGCATCAGACTCCCTAGAACTGGAGTTACAGAAGGTTGTTAGCTACCATGTGGGTCTGGGAATCCAATCCAGGTCCTCTGCAAGAGCAACCAGTGTTCTTAACTGCTGAGTCATTTTTTTCAGCCTATCCATCATCAATTTTTGAAAATTTGTTTTTATTAAATTTTTAAACAATTTTATTGGATTTCAAACAATCTTAATTGTCTTTATATCTCTCTCTCCACTGGCACCCTCCCATAACCCCCCGCTGGAACCCATATACTCTGTTATCCCTGTTAAAGCCCATTGTGTCAAGTCAGTATCCCCAGGTGTTCCCCAGTGCAAATACATCCACTGAGGTCTAGTCTGCCTATCTAGAGTCTTTTGTTTTAGGAAGATCAGCTCTTCCTCACCTAGCAGTAATCCTTTGCCAATATTTCTTCAGTTAAGATTGGGGTCTGCTGTTCATTTCCCCATTTCTATGCTGGGTTTTTGTCTGCCTGAGTTTTCATGGGACTTGTGTATGCTGACACCATTGCCATAGAATCATATGAGCGAGGTCCCAGGAGCTTGTAGTACTGTTTCCGTGTGGTCATGCATCTCCTTCCTGGCTCTTATGATCTTTCCGTCCCCTTTTCCACAATGGTCCCTGAGTCCTGGGTGGGTGAAGTTTAATATAGGAGTCCTGTCCAAGGACCAGCATTCTGCAGATTCTTAATCTCTACGTTTTGGCCATTTGTGACCTTTTTGTTCCTGGTTGTCTGTTTCATGAGGGAGCTTTATTTATGAGAACTGAGAGATTCATTAGTGTCCTCTTCATTACCTCTGTTATATGTTTTGTGTGCCTTAGGTGTAGAGGTTGCATTGAATTACCTAGGCAATTCATAGACAATGTCTGTGTGTGATCAGTTATGGTACTTGGTAATAGTCTCCGACTGGTACAAAATGAGCTTCTTTGATGAGTAGTGTCTGGGATATTTGTCTGTAAATATAAGGATACATATTTTTCACATATTAAGAAATCATATTAATCTAAGGTTGTGATGGTCTTGGAGTTTTCTCTAAGATCTATGACCTCTCCAGCCATGTGTATTAGGTTATGTTACAGTACCACTTGAGTTTCCTCCCATTGAGTGGGCTTTTAGTCCATTTAGGTAGCTGTTGATTGCTCTCAAGATAAAAGTGTCACTACAGCACCAATGTCCTCTGCTGTGCTGGCCATTGATGTGGTTATTTGGTTTTGAAGGTGGTGATGGACCATCGTTTGAGGTTTTCCTTTGGCACCTTCATAGTACTTTCCAAAGCTTTGAGAGTAGCCTTCAGGGGAAGTAGTTTCAGGTCAGTTCCAGGTCTATTGCTCCAAATCCTGTGTCCAAAGTATATCTGTTTTCATTTTTAACCAATGAAGAAGATGCACATCAGATTGACATTTCTCTCATATTCGGTACAAACAAATTTTCTCCTTTAAAAACTATTTATTTATTTGTGTGTGTTCGTATGTAGGTATGTGGTGTGTGTGTGTGTGTGTGTGTGTGTGTGTGTGTGTGCGTATCTGTCTGTCTGTCTGTCTGCCTGCCTGTCTATTCATGTGAAAGTCATGGCAAGTGTAGAAGTCAGAGGGCAACTCTCAGGAGTGAGTTCTTTCTGTCCACCTTGGGTTCCAGGGACTGAACTCAGGTCATTAGACTTGCATGGCCAGTGCATTTACCCACTGAGCCATGTTGACAGTCCAAAAATATTTTTAGTATGAGTCTGTGGTTTTTAAAGAAGTGTGGCAAACATGCAACTGTCTTCCCTCCTTCAGTACACATGACAATGAGTTGATCTGAGTGGAGAGTAGTGATGTAAATAGAGTGTTGGTTTCACTAGGGCAGTATTTCCAAGAGATTTCAAAGACTACAGGCTAGTTTTATAGAATGTGAAAGAAAATAGGCTAAGGCTCTCAAGTGGAGTTGGGAGAGAGTGAGATGATTGCATTCACACTATTAAAGACCAAAATCACAGCATGTTCCAGTAGACTGGGTAACAACTGAGGTCAGCAGCCCCTGCCTCCAACATCTTCAGCTGGAGTCCTTCAGTTAACTAACCATTCAGAATGGGTTTGAGATTTAGTATTTCTGTGCAAGGAATGAACTGCCCTTGCAAACAACTTTCTATTGAAACCCTGTATTAAAACCTCTCTTATAGTACTGTATAGAACATTACTCAGGGCTGCTCTAATTCAGTGTACCAAAATGCAGTTGTTTCATAAAAGTGCTATTTCTTTCACTTCAGTCCTTTTTATTTTTCCCACTTAACAAGAAGAAATTTCTTCATCTTGAGATTGTCAGACATTTAGATATTTTCTCAGGCTAAGATCCATGCCTGGACTCCCCAGACAGAACACTGAATCCACGGAGTCTTGTTAGTCTCAAAGCAGCATGTGCAGAAGTGCAGAATGTGCATTCTCCCCTCTTAGTTATGTTTCGTAAATCTGGTCACTTGGTTAAGATGTTACCTGGTTCTCTATTATTATTTTTCACATTGTAATTGATGAGCATTCTGGCAGGTACTTTGGGACCTTCAAATGTTTGTGCTTCAGCAACGTTGTTCCCCAGTTTCCATTGATGATTTTGGTCCAAGTCTTCTTATGGCTTTAAAATGATGATTTTTGTTCAATTCCACAACAACTTTCTACCCCTTATCCTTTGGCAATCTTCTGTTAGGAAGATCAGCCCTTACTTCTTTATCTATCTATCTATCTATCTATCTATCTATCTATCTATCTATCTATCTATCTATCTGTCTATCTATCTATCTATGTATATATCTTTGTATCTATCTACCATCTC
>NW_008331036.1:1742257-1754954 GCF_000622305.1 Nannospalax galili | reverse complement strand
CTATCTATCATCATCTATCATCTATCTATCTATCTATCTATCTATCTATCTCTACCTATCATCATCTACCATCTATCTATCTATCTATCTATCATCTATCTATCTATCAATCAATCTATCTATCTATCTATCTATCTATCTATCATCATCATCTATCTATCTAATTTGTCATCTCTCTACCTTTCTACCTATCATCTATAATCACTTTCACTTTCTTCAAGGGACTATAAAGTTACCTCAAATTTTCTTAATGACAGTGAAATCTCATGCTTTACATTTTAGTATTTGATTCATACCTTGACAATTAAGAGTTTGTAATGTTTTTTTCTATATTATTTTCTTTTAGATGCATATTAGCCAAACATGATCACTCTTCTTTATTTACCTTGAAGTTCTGGAAAATACTGGAAATATGTAACTTTCCAAATAATTCTTATCTTCACAATGACCATTTTAAGAATAAATAAATTAAAGAGGAAAAGCATTCATTCCCTGCAACGTGGCAGGAATGAAAAGCTTAGTTTGGGAAGGTCATTGACCAACAAAGGTCAGGTGCCACAGAAGAAGAGAGTCTGTCTTTCCAGATAAGGTAATAATGTTCACTATGGGATGAGATAACCTTCACTAAATTATGTTCTCTGTGTTTATCTGGCTTCTGGCCTGTAAGACTATACAACTTGAGTTGTTATCTCAGTTATTACAAGGTTCATTAATTAATGTGGGTAAAAGACTTTTCTATTTCCACAGATGAAAGATTTTGAAAAGCAGTCAATACTGTTATGTGTTGTTTTATGATTCTTTACATAAAAGCTTAATTAGTGACTTTGAGAAGGAAACAGAAATAATTAACCAAATTATGAGTTAGAAGGCCTAGTCTGTGCACTAGAAATATTTCCAATGTAAGGGTCCTTACATTTCTTGCATTATTTGGTTTCCAGAATAGTGCATGTACTGCAAATGCATCACACTGCTGTGAGTCCCCAGGATAAATGATGCTACTGTGGGGTTGGAGGGCATCTTCTTAGGCACAACCCCACCCCCCAACCCTCAGGAAATGTATATCCTCTCATTAAAATGGCATTTAAAAATCTTTTAATGTATTCAAAATTTTAACTTACAGAGAGGGCAAATATAGTGTTTCATAGAATATCTTAAAATGCCTTAAAATTAATTCTAATTAAACCTTTTTCTTTCTTCTTTTGTCGAGCAAGTGTGCACCTGGAATGCACACAGGGTCCTTTGCTTTGACTTCTCTCCAGGGAATGCCCCTCCTTGACTTCCCTTCATGTTCTTACATTAGGCATTGACCCAAACAGAAAATGGAGAGTGAATAATCAAAAACAGTTTCATCTATGGTTTTCTTAGTCCACGTATCTTTATACCATCCACAATAATATTCTCAGCAAAACAGGAATGTCTGAAAGCATAAATCTCATTTAATGTATAAAAACTGTACATTAGTACATGGGACTTCAGGTCTGCTTCCTGTGTACTGACCTATGACTGAGTGTCATCTTGTGACCTGAGCTCTTCATTCACTTGCCAGGCTTGCTGAGTGCCCAGCTGTGGGCACAGCCCCAGCTCATATGTTTATGATGGAGACATAATAAAAGAAATAGATCAAGATCCAATATTTTAGAAGGAGACCATCAACAGTAAACTAAATGGTCTCTTAGGAGATAAAAGCATTGTGCAAAAGGAAAGTGGAGCAGGAAAGGAGGACTTGGGTGCTTTGGTGGGGTCACATTAACCTTCAGTCAATGTCTCAAATGAAGTGAGGGACTCAGGGTTTTAGGCAAAGTCCTGAGACGTCCTGTGTTCACCTAAGAGCAAGAAACAAAATTTGGTAGAGCCAGAGCAGCAAGAGGAAAGGAAATAGAAGTGAGGCTCATGTGGGGTCAAGGATGATAATCTTCTTTTTGATTATATAAAATGGGAAATCACTAGCTTTGAGTTTTCCTTAGGGGAAATGGGTTTCACTGGAAGATTTTTCAGCACAGAAGTATGCTAAAATCTGACATCTATTTTTTTTTTTTTTGTCTTTTTGAGATAGGGTCTCCCTGTAGCCCCAGCTGTCCTGAAACTCACTATGTAGACCCGGCTGGCCTTGAACCCCAAACATTCTTGCTGCCTCTGCCTCCCGAGAGCTGGAATTAAAGGCGTGTGCCACTGACATCTATTTTTTTTTTTTTTGTCTTTTTGAGATAGGGTCTCCCTGTACCCCCCGCTTCCCTGAAACCCCCTATGTAGACCAGGCTGGCCTTGAACCCACAGAGATCTGTCTGCCTCTGCCTCCCGAGTGCTGGAATTAAAGGCGTGTGCCACTGACATCTATTTTTAAAGGGTTACTCTGGCTACTTCTGTTGAGAGATACCAAGGGTCCAGGGATACTATGCCAGGATATCGTGGCAGTAGTGGAGGTGAAAGATGGTGTGGTGACTCCCACTAAGGAGATAACAGCATCTGCTCATGAGGAGTGGTCAAATATTGAATGTGTTTTGAAGGTGCTGCCAGGAAGTTTCCTGGGCATATAGGTTTGAGGGAGAGAGAGGAATGAAACTTTTGGTCTGACCAATTAGAAACCTAGAGATGCTATTACCCTATGTGTTGAAGGTTGTGAGAAAAGAAAGGAGGAAGATCAGGAATAAAAGTTGTGAGGGAAGAAGGGAGAGAATATGAGAAACACAGGTTGTAAGTGCAAACAGAAGAGGCGATCAAAAATGGGCATGGAATTTCCACATTGTTATTAGATATTCCAGTGGAGGTGCCTGATAAGTACTGGGATGAAATAAATCTTAAATTCAGAGAAGTCGTTTCAGAGGAGATATATAACTTTGGAAGCATTGGCATATGAATGGTATTTTCTTACAATGGGCCAAATGATACCACCAAGAAAAGAGCAGATGATGTGGAACAAGACACAAGAGTGAGTGGGTATGGGAGAGGAAGAAACAGCAGCCAGACAAATGATTTCTCTACATCACAACTTCCTTCCTTCGAGTGAAGCAGATAAAGAAAAGAGTAAATTAAGAGAACGGAAGTGTTAGGAGTGTGGACACACAGGGCAGATGCAAGGAAAAGCATCTTGTTCCTTTTCCTCTGGTGACATGAATATGGATGAGAAAATATTCTCTTAAGGGTGTAGCATATTTAGAAACTGCTCACTTTTTCTTTATTGTGGAGCATTTTTAAAAAAATTTTTATTCCATACAAGTACACAGTGAAATATGATTATGTCTACCCTCAATTCCTTTCTCCAACCCTCCCCGTATTTCTCCAGCACATCTTTGTCCCAACTTCATTTGTTTTTTGTTTTTTGATAATCCACTTTTTGGTAACCCAGCTGGTACTGCCCATATGTGTGTGAGTATGAGGCCATCCACTGCAGTGTGGGAAACCTACCAGTGGGCACATCCTCCAAAAGGAATGATTCTCCATCCCCCTACAATTATACACTAACAATAGCTCTTCAGTAAGGGGTAGGGCCTGGAGATCATCTACCCCATCTTATGATGGGATTTGGCTTGCTTAATCTCATTCAGGTATTGAGCAGGTAGTTATAGTAGCTGTGAGTTCATGAAATTGCTCACATTTTATGTTGCATGGTGTATACACAAAGTGTGTATATGTATGTATTGAAGGACCCCTTAGGAGAGTCTCAACATATACTTGTCAAATTGTTAGTGCATCTGTTGAGGATTTTAGTATTTTGTGAAACCAGTTCTTTTTGTTTAATAAGTACTACAAAAACCTTCTTCAATACTTTTCCTCACGACATATGTACCTACTGCCTCAGATGCTGGTTTATTGAGACATATTGCCGACTTTCTCCATAATTACCTGTCAGAATTCACTGGCAGGTAGACACAGTGGGTGTGAATTTTCTATTTATCTTAATTTTGGCTGACTGGCAATTGTAGTCAACAAGACAACCACTGAGAATATGACTATATTCAGACACAGGACAAGTTAAAAAAAAAACTATTATCTATGTAATCTCTATTCAAAGCTACAGCTTCAATCTACATTTACTTAGGAATATGCTAGAAGGCTGGAGATTATTTCAGTGAGAGTCATTAATGTTTCTCCCTGTCTCTAAGGAGTAGAGAGCCTGACTAACAAACGAGACTCTTGCTTCAGGGGGGATGCATTGCTTACCAGGATGGGAGGAGATGGTGTTGATGTGGGCTGCTCGGATGACACCCACCCTCGTCCCACGGTTGTTCTTCATACACATGCAGATGCAGATGGCAATTCCAGCAATGACCCCCATGATGAACACGATTCCAAACACAATGCCTGCAATCGCAGTGCCCCTGGGGGGAGAGAGGGAAGCACATTCTCACACAGGTCTGAAAGGAGTCTCTAGTCCCCAATATGCCACGTCTCTGTGGCAGGTGCTTCTTCACAACTGCTCATAAGGGGAATGCATTTTGTTTCTTAAAGAAACCCCTTGAATTAATCAAGCAAATGGCCTCTTGTAGCTCAATTAGTAAGAGTAATTGAAAACCTTTAGGCAAGCCTCCTATTGCAGAGTTGACCAACCTACCATTCAGATGGTGGCTGTACAAATTCATAAATCTGGGGCTGGAGAGATGGCACAGTTTTTAAGAACAGGTACTACCCTTCCAGGCCATTCAGGGAATCTGACATCTTCCTCTGGCCTCTGCTGACAATTGCACTCTTGTCCATGATCTCCATACATCAGTTTTTAATCTTAAAATCATTCATAAATTTATTCACAATACGGTCCTCAGCTATACTCTCTAAAAATAATAATCTAGAAAATGTTTTGCTATGTACTTAAAATAGTAATGGTAGGAGGCTGGAGAGATGGCTCAGCAGTTAAGAACACTGACTGTTCTTGCAGAAGACAAAGGTTCAAATCCCAGCACCCACATGTCAGCTAACAACTATCCATAACTCCAGTGTCAGGGGACTCAACACCCTCTTCCGTCCTCTGTGGGCATTGCACAACATAGGCGTACTTATATAGGTGCAGGCAATATATGCATACACGTAAATAAAATAAATAAAATAAAAAACTAGTAACAATAGATTGGTTGAGCATGGAGTACACTTGCTTAAGTGAAACCCTTTATGAATGATACAACAGTAAGTGCAATTTAACATTACTTTCTTTTTTTTTTTAATTTTGAGACAGGGTCTTCCTATAGCCACAGCCAACCTAGACCAGACTGACCTTGATATCATAGAGATCCACCTGCCTCTCCCTCTGCTGGGATTAAAGGTGTGTTACTAGTTTTCATTCTTTTCGTTTATTTATTTTATGTGTATGAGTGATATGCTTTCATGTATATATGTGCACTGGTATTGTGCAGTGCCCACAGAGGACAGAAGAGAGCATTGGATCTCTTGGAATTAGAGTGATAGTTGTTAGCTGCCATGTGGGTGCTGGGATTTGCACCCTGGTTTTCTGCAAGAGCAGTCAGTGCTCTTAACTTCTGAGTCATGTCTGTAGCCCCTTAACATTCATTCTTAATGAAAACACTTCATAGACCAAGTACACTTTTTCTTAACCAAAGAAAACGACACCCAACATCATTTAATTTTATTATTAAGCAGATGACAGTAATGATAAAAAAAACACAAACTATTCCCATTAAATACTGGAAGCAAAACTGCAATTTCTGCCAAAGCTAATGGCTTTTTCCAGAAAATTTTAGCTCATACAATAAAACCTTGTGCATGTGATCTTGCCACAGTGGTGACATGGAGCATAAGACCCATGCCACCTCAATGAGACAAGGGCCCAGAGTGGCCAGGGAAATGGGTGGTTGGGAGCTGTTGGAGACTGATCACTGTTAGGTGAGGGAGAGTAGACCTTACTTACCATCTCTAGATAGGCTGACTAGACTCCAGTGGATGAATCTGCACCAAAGGACATCTGGATACAAATGCTTGACTGGATGGGACTTAACATGTATGGCGGAATGCATGAGGTCCGACGCCAGGGGTGTGTGTGTGGGTCAGGGGGCATAGATGGGGAGGGGTTCTAAATTTGATTACGAAATGTACAAAAGCTCTATAAAAATTTTAAAAAACTTTGTGCAGGAAAAAAAGCATGAGATATTCAACATTATTATTGTGAAATAATTTGTAGGCACCAGTGTTTGTCAACTGTTTTTAGAAGTTGTGCCTTATCAAAATGAAGAAACTGACCAGGCAGAATCATTTCTCACAGGTTTCTTAGGAAATAGAGCATATATAATGTAATGTGGGTGTTTACCAAGTCACCTGAGGTGAAGCAATCATGACATTATGGTAAGCATAGCTAACTTCCTAACAATATTGTGAATTAAAAAAACAAGCATTGACAGTATAACAGCATATCTGCAATGGGATGGGGCAAAACATTATTTTTGTGCTCTCCATTTTTGAATGCATACATAATACTTATCTTATAAATATGAGAAAATAAAGGCATTTTCCATTTTCTGATTATGTATTCCACAGAAAACAACCATTTCCAATTATTTTAGCTACTTTGCTAAAAATAACAGTAAGCCTATTTCTTCTTTTTAAAATTTTTTTATCTATGTATATGTGTGTGTGAAAGTGTGCCACTTGTGTGGAAGTGCCCATAGAAGTCAGAAGAGGGCATTGGATTCCCTTGAGGTTACATGCAGTTGTGAGCAACCTAATGTTGGTGCTGGGATCTGAACACTGGTCCTCTGCAAGAACAGTCTCCACTCTTAAATGCTGAGCCATCTCTTCAGCCCACCTACTTAATATTTTTAAATTAATTGTTTTTCTATCCTAGCTATCCATCCCTTTTATAGCACAGAGGAATGCAGATCTGCTGCACAATCTCTCCATGGTCAAAATACTTATCAGTATTTATACCACCATAGTATTGCATCCTGTTCAGCCAAACAAAAACTGTGGTTAATCTCATCTGTCTTACGACTTGTTTTAAGGAATTTCTATTAGTTTTCCTTTTTCTACATAGGGCTGCAATTCCTCTTACCCACAAGATTCCTTGAAATCTTTCCCATAATTAGCAGGAACATTTTCATTCTCAGGCCCAGTATAAGATATATTCTCAGCTTTACTTTGTCTCCTTGGAGATTTCCCTTGAAAAGACTACTAACTCCACTAGGTGTTCGGAATCTAGAGCTCTTCCCATTTGGACCTGGATTAGAGGGGCTGGGGTTCTGGACCACATTCCTGTAGAACTGTCCTGCTTGCAGAAGTGCATTCCTGAGTGGCTTTTCTTCTTTTCTTTACTTTGTTCTTTTCTTTCTGATGTTTGTTTTTCTATGCCTGGAATTAGCTATGTAGGGGAGGCTGGCCTCTATCTTACAGAGATTCTCCTGCTTCTGTCCCTGAGTGCTGGGATTAGAGGCATGTGCCACCATGCCTTGCTATTCCCTTGAACTTTTAAAGTTCTACATGATTAGAAGATGCATTTCATTACAGCTTTAACATATTCAGTAACACACTCCAGAGCAAGAGTACATCTCTTTCACAAGTGGCTGTAAGGTTCTAGGTTCACAGCTGAATTAATAGAGTTATACAATATTGAACTCAGTATAAGCCCTGTAAGACATAAAATTGAACGAGTTTTTAATGTTTAAGAAAGATCTCCATTTCATTTTAGAATATATTGTTCTGTCCTACTAGACGCATTGTTTTTGCTAATAACGCTGAGATGTTGGCACATGTGTCTCTAATCTGTATGTATCTGATTATTACTAGTCATAATTGGTTGCACTCAGAGAGAGAGAGAGAGAGAGCCAGGTTTGTGTCTCCAAATATCCTTTGGTGTGGGTTCATTCAGTCTGGTCAACCTAGTAAGAGTCTCACCCTTATATGAGACTGAATTTCCACTTCCCAGCAGTCATCAGTTACTAGTAGTTATTTAGATAGGGTTGGGGCTGCTTATTCACTTCACCAAATCTATGTTGATATTTTGTATGCTGTGAGCTTATGTGGGGCTTGTGCATGGTGTCAGCATTGCGGTGAGTTCGTTTGAGGAACTGACCAGCTGTCTGGAAAACTTTCCTTGTGGTCACCCATTTCCTCTGGTTCTTCTAATTTTCCTTTCACCTCCCCCAATGATCCCTGAGCCTTAGGAAGCAGAAGTTTGATATGGATGTCCCACTCAGGGATAAGCACTGTGTAGCCCTTTATTTTCTGCATGTTGCTCAGTCATGGTTCTCTGTGCTAACTGCCATCTGCTGTATAAGGAAGCTGTTCTGATGAGAGTTGAGAGATGTGTTAATCTATGGGTATAACAACAGATCATTAGAAGTCAGTTTAATGGTCTATTTAGCAGAATAGTTGTATGAGGCTTTCTCCCATGGCCTGTGGCCTGTCTAGGCTCATTAGACTTTTACTTTGATAACCTATGGTATCTAGGAGGTGCAATGGCCCCCTATACTAAAGTAAGTACTTTTAATCTCTTAAAATTGTTTTTTGAGACAGGGCCTTCTCAGATGGCCTGGAACTCACTGTGTAAACCATGCTGGTCTAGATACCTGAGAGATCCAACTGCCTCTGCTCCTGAGTGCTGGGATTAAAGGTGTGCACCAACACTCCTAGCTTAATCTCTTTTTATAACGTCTGTGCACATACTTGAAGTAGCTTCTGTAGTGTAATGGTAGGTTTCGATGTGGCTTTTCTTCTAACGCTTTGGTTATCCCTCCCCATACTCCCTCCTCTGCTCTGCCCTCCCATTCCCCACCCCATTTAATCTTTCCTACTCTATGTTCCCATTACCCCTTTATATAATTACATTCTACCTCCCCTCCCATGGAGCCTCCCCCTCTACTGCCCATGGCTGTTTATTAGTTTTTGACCTCTCTGGATTTTGAAATTGAAAATGTATGCCTAAGATGGCAAAGCTAGCATCCAGCCACGAGAGAGAACATGTGATGCTTGTCTATCTGGGTCAGGATTACTTCAGTCAGGATAACTGTTTCTAGTTTCATCCATTTACTTGGAAAATCTCATAATTTTGTTTTCTTTAAGAGCTGAATAATATTCCATTTTGTATATGTACCATACCTTCATTATCCATTCATCAGTTGATGGACATCAAGGTTGTTTCCAGTTCCTGTCTATTATGAAAAGGGCAGCAGTGAACATGGATGAACAGGTATTTCTGTGGTAGGTTATAGAGTCTTTTGGGCCCATGCCCATGAGTGTAGTATGGCTAGGTTAAATGGGAAATCAATTTCTAGACTTTTGAGGTTATTTTTCATTTATTTATTTAATTCGTTTATTTATATTTTATGTGTATGAGTGTTTTACCTGCATGTATGCAAGTATACCCATGTCATGCAAAGCCTGCAGAGGCCAGAAGAAGGCACCTGATCCCTCGAGTAATAGTTGATTGTTAGCCCTCATGTGGGTGCCTGGAGCTGAACCTGTGTACTCTGCAAGAGCAGACAGCGCTCTTAATCACTGAACCATCTGTCTGGCCCCTTATTTTTATTATTTATACTTATGAGTACTTTGCCTGCATGGATGTAAGTGTACCACGGGCATGTAACACCTGCAGAGGCCTGAGGGCATCAGATCCCCTGGGAACTGAATGAGCGTGTTCTGCAAGAGCAGTCAGTACTCTTAACTGCTGAGTCATCTCTCTGGCCCTCTGTCTGTTTTTTGAAAAAAAATATTTTTAGTCTCTTTTCTTAACCTCTGAACACACTGATGTATCTTTGGTAATGTTCTGTACTCCTTGAATCCCCTCTGCCCTGTCTACTTTCCTTTTTCTCGATTGCTCATGTGGTGGTTTGAATGAGAAATGTCTCCCCAGGCTCATGTACTCATGTATTTAAACACTTTTCCCCAGTTGGTGGTGCTGTTTCGGGAGGTCATGGAATCTTCATTGGGGGTGGACTTTGAGAGTTTATAGCCTTGCTTAACTTCTAGTGTACGCTTTGTGCTTTCTGAATGTGGATGGAAAAGGTCAGTTGCTGCCATGCCTCCCTACAATTATGGACTCTCCTTCTCGCACCACAAGCCAAAATAAACTCTTTCCTCTACAAGTCACTTTGGTCCTGGTGTTTTGTCACAGCAACGGAAAGCAACTAACACTGCTTATTTTGATCTCTTTCAAGTTTAGTGTTTTGCTCAGTCTTCCAGTCACCCATAGTTTAAATCTGTCACCAAATTGTGCATGTGTTGGGAGCTTGGTCATGAATGTGGCAATGTTAAGAGGCGATGGGACCTTTAAGAGGTGGTGTGACAGAAGGTAGCTGATGGGAAGTAGTTAGGATAGTGAGGATGTGCCTGAGGAAAAAAATTAAAGCGTTTTCACAGGATTCCTGTTGTTTCTGGATTTCTTCTCCCTCTCATACAAGCTCTCATCATGATACTATCTACCCTAATTTGACAGATTTAGCCAGGTGGGCCCTTGCTAGAGGGGGAGCTATACTGTTTAGATTTCTAGATTTTAAGACTGTGAGCTAAACTTTCTTCATAAGTTACACAATCATAGGGATTTTGTCATAGTAGTGGAAAACACACAATTACATCCTTCTACTTAAAAAATAAAGTTCTAAATAGCTGCTTGCAAGTTCAGTGTGCAAGGCCAGAATCTGCCAGGTTCAGTCTCATGTCTTTGATGAGTTCCATTTTCTTCAGAAAAACAAATTCTTAAGTCCCATTCTTGGAGAACATGAGTCTGACTGACAATGTCATGAAGCCTGGATGCTTTTGTTAGAAAAGTTTTGAACCTTTACAAGGTCTTCATGTATTCACCCCAGAGACCCAGTCTTTGGCTGTGCTGGGGCTGCCGTCTTTCAATTTTAAAAGTGTGGTTTCTAAAGCCACATCACCCACATTCCAACTGCAGCTCTGGGAACTTCACCCAAATTGCTCAGCCCCTCTGAGCCTCAGTTTCTTCACTGAGGAAAAGCAATGAGTTTTGGACTTATCTGCCTTTCCTGCCCACATTCTCAGGGATTTGATTCATGGACCTGTTTGCCAGAGTAATAAATTCTTATTGCTAGCATTCGGTGAGCGTTTATCCCATGTTTTCTACAAGCTCACAATCTCTTGCCCAAACCAAGGCATCTTGCACATCAGGAATGTTCAAATGTTGGAAAGGACACAGTATGTGTGCTGCATGTTGTGTGACACTCCCAGAGGCAGCCATGTTACATCCTGAGTACATTCGCATTTCTACAACATAGGTGGGGATATTAATACTCACAGGTCACCTAGAGACCACCAAAGAGCCCAGGCTACTTCAAGTCTCATCTTGCCACCAATTGACCCACATCTGCACTTCAGAAATCCTTAAAACACTCTGAGAGGTGAAAGTACAAATAATAGGTGGTGAACTTGTACTTTCCAGGAGACATTTTCTCTCTAAGACACTCCCTGAACTTGAACAATAGAAATACTGGAGAATTTCAATACAGATATTTCTTACAGATATTTTTACTTTGTTATTGAATCATGGAGACTGAATGTGAAATATATTTGGATGTGCTCCTGTGGCTAATTAAAGAATGGCAATATCTAGTAGTTTAATAAATACATCTTTGCAAAGAGAAAGATTTATCATTGGACACAATTTGAAGTAAGAAAATGGAAAGTTATCTGTAAATGTCCTTTGTATTATAATTTTTTGTTCTAAATAAGATTAAACTGGAGGGCTTATTTTATGCTCCAGAAATAATCAATGGCCCAATTATATAAGCATAGTTTCCAACGTCTGAGTTCTGCAAGCTGTTAAGATATCAAATTGGGGCAAATTTATATTCATTAATTCTTTTTTTTTTAAACAGAAGAAAGTAGATAATTAGTCACATTTTGTTTTTCTGTTGGCAGTTTTGGCAAAAGGTCAGTGTGGGGTTGCAGCATTTTGCTAAAGGAGGGATTTAAAAAAAATATTATTAAATCATGATTTTGTTGTCCTTGATCCTTTGCTACCCATTAGCAATTGTAAATGGGCCTTTGAGACTGGTAAGCATAAAATCTGTAGCAGCATTTACTCTGCTATTAATTAAAAGAAATAAAAACAAATAGCCATCTTTCTGTGTCTAAAGGATCTGGTCTAGGCTAGGAAAGAGAGATACTAGTCATCTGAGAGACTTGCTGTCATCCCCTAGAAAAAAATATTGCAGAGACACTTGTACATACATGTTTGTTACTGCTCTTTTCACAATAGCTAAGAGATGGAAGCAACCTAAGTGTCCCTCAATTGATGAGTGGATAATGAAAATGTGGTTCATTTATACAATGGACTTTTACTCAGCAGTAAAGAAAGATGAAATCATGAAATTTACAGGTTAGTGGATGGAACTAGAAGCTGTTATACTAAGTGAAGTAACACAGACTCAGAAAAAAAATCGACATATGTTCTCCCTCATATGTGGATCCTAGAACCAGCCCCTGATAAATGAGTATGTAACAAGACATAACTTTAGGAACCAGGATAATGGAAAGGTAAAGGAAAAGAAAAAACCTGAAAGAGAAGAACAGTAGGAAACAGGCCTTAATAAGGGAGATATGGATAAACATTGGGTTAGTTTAAGGGAGGGGGGAGGGAAGGGTACACAAGGAACCTAGGGGATAAAGGGAAAGAAGGAGCTCAAGAGAGGTAGGACCGTAGGAGAAGGGTATTATCAAGGGAGAAAGGAGGGAAATGGGGCCACCTTAAGTGGCAAAACCATGATGGAGGGATGAGACAATGCGAGAGATAAATAATGCCTAG
>NW_008331036.1:1740397-1741873 GCF_000622305.1 Nannospalax galili | reverse complement strand
CAGTCTACAAAGAGGAGGGTCAACACAGAGGAATCATTTCCTCCATGCTCTCAAGGAAAGTCAACCATAGTTGAGCAGGACCTTTGACTTATCTTCCCATAGGCGGAACTGGTAAAAGAAAGGAGCCAGGGGCTCCTCCCAAGCCCATGTGACCCCTGAGGAACAGATTCTCAAACAACCTTAAGAGTAAAAATAAATTGGTTTATCTAGGCCAAGGGTATGGCCTTAAACACCCAAAAGGAAAGTATAAACAAAGATTAAAGGGGCCAATATATTTTCTTAAGAGTCCATGTGCATAGCTAAAGGCTACATAACTAGCCGCAATGCCAGACAGGAGATACCTTCTTTTGGGTTGTTGGCCAGGGTGGCCCAAGGGACTCCCAGAGAGTAACCCAGCATAGAGCTGGGAAAATGAACAGCAGACCCCAGTCTTATCTAAAGGAATATTGACAACTGATTGCTGCTAGATGAGGAACAGCTGACCCTCCTAAAACAAAGACCTCTAGATACACTGACTAGATTCACCAGAAGGGCAAGTAGTGGGGAATGGCTGGGGTGCCGACAACACTGCAGAGAGTAGCAGGGATATCAGAGTATAAGGTATAAGGGCTCTAGTTGGGGTAGGGAGGCTATGGGAGGGTGTCATCTGGGAAGTGGATGTATAGTTGAATAAGATGGTTTGGGATGTTCTGTGTGAAACACACACACACACACACACACACACACAAATCAACAAATTTGAAAAAATGTATTACATTTGAGGAGGTAGCATGGAAATTTACATCATGTTAATTAGTAGAGGTGATAAACATTACCATTGAAATCTGCCTGATGACTTTATAGACATACACAGGCGCCAAAGATCCAAGTGCAACCGATTATGACTAGTAATAATCAGATACATAGAGATTAGAGATGGAAGTGCCAACATCTCAGCATTAGTGGCAAAAATAATGAGTTTCTCTACAAGGACAAGACATTCTAAATGAAATGGAGATCTTTTATAAAGGTTAAAAACTCATCCAATTTTATGTCTTACAGGGCTTATACTGAGTTTAATAATATATAACTATATTAATTTAACTGTGAACCTAGAAAGTTGCACCCACTTGTGAATGAGATGTACTGTTGCTCTGGAGTGTTTTACTGAATATATTAAAGATATAGTGAAAAACTTTTAATCATGTAGTTATTAAAAATTTTTAAAAGTATAATGACCAAAAAATTCTTCAAAGCATAAAATTTGCTCCTTAATAATTAGTAGATGTGAGAAACACTATCATTGAAATCTACCTGATAACTTTATATCCATGCTCAGGTGCCAAGGAGCTCAGAAAGTAACCAACAATGACTAGTAATAATCAGATATTTAGAGATTAGAAATGCATGTGCAAACATCCAATGTCAATTGCATTGAAAAAGAATTTTTCTGTATGAAACTGTGTATTTTAATAATGAAATGGAGATCTTTTTTAA
>NW_008331036.1:1732788-1740154 GCF_000622305.1 Nannospalax galili | reverse complement strand
AAAAAAAAAAAAAAAGAAAGAAATGCGTTTCCTTTTTTTATTTTTTCTTTTAAAGAATAATTTTTGAGGTGGGCATATTTCCTTCCATTTCAAATTTTTATTTTGGAAAAACAAGGGCAATTTGCTTTCAAAATAAAAATAAAAATAAATTAATTAATTAAATGTGTATGAATGTTTTGCCTGAACATGTAAGTGCACCTGTGTACTCCGTGTCCAAGGAGGCCCAAAGAAGTCATTAGTTCTCTTGGATCTCAAGTTACAGATGGTTAGCCATCATGTGGGTGCTGCGAACCAAACCCAGACCCTCTGCAAGAGCAGCCAGCGTGCTTAACCACTGAGCTGTCTCTCCAGCCCCCAGTGAAAGTTATTAAAATAGCATAGAATGTCTGGTTGCAAACTTCACCCAATTTTCTTTCATCATTGCCTGATAGGTAACTACAAGATAACATCAAAATTAGACAACTGACATTGGAGCAGGGAGCGCACAGAGTTCTATGTCAGCTGAACAGGAGCATAAAAGCCTGTGGCCACCAGAGCCAGCCAGGAGCAGAATATCCATGACCCCAAACACTTCTCTTGTGTCAATGTCCTATAGGCAAATCCACCATGCTTCCTTTACCTCTCCCTCATTACTCCTGCCATAAAAAAGACAATGCATATGTGACCTATTTAAAATATATATTTATAATTATGAATATTTATAAACATATACATAATATACAATCTTTATTATATATAATAAATATATATGATTACAGAAGCAGAAGGAGAACTATTTTGGGGGGGAGTGCAGGGACCAGTGATGGTGAGGAAGGGATGGGAGAGAGTAATGAGGGGTAGATATAACCATAGTACACTGATACATTTGTGTGAAAATGTCATAATGAAACCCATTATTTTGTTTCAGCTAAATTAATTAAAAGAACACACACACACACACAGAGTCACTCACTCACACATCCCTAAACAATAAGGTTCAGACAGTTTCTAGACTTGTACACATTTTGAATTGTGGAAACTGGGAAGTGCCTGGAAAGGACAAGAAGCTTTGAAAGCTCCAGGTCCCTCCCCAACACTTTGTTTTATAAATGGTTCCTTTGACTCTTTCTGATCATAACCAATAAGAATATAATATGCCAATAACAGCATGTAGAGATTTCCTGGGTCGTGTGAGTTGTTCCTGCAAATGACCAAACCTGAAAGAAGCTGCTGCCTTGTCACAGCAACGGTAACAGCACGCAGAAGCCCTGCATAAGCTCAAGCCACACAAAATCTGAACATAGAGATGGGGAAGAGGGTAAGAAATTTTACTTGAAAAACCATGGGCAATTGATGGCTGCTGGAGAACACTCAGTCTAATTTGAGGGTGAGACTCTTAGTAGATTTACCAGACTCTAATGAATGAACCCACATTGAAGAGCATTTGGGAACACACACACACACACACACACACACACACACACACGTATATATATGAAATCCAGGCCTGGAGAGATGGCTCAATGGTTAAAAGTACTGGATGTTCTTGCAGAGGACCTGAGTTTGAGTTCCAGCACCCACATAGATGGCTCAGCAGTTATGAGCACTGGCTGCTCTTGCAGAGGACCTGGGTTTGGCTCCCAGCACCCATATGGTGGCTAACAACTGTTTGTAATTCCAGTTCCAGGGGATCTGACGCCCTCTTCTGACCTCTGTGGGCATGGCACAACATGGGTGTACTACAGGTGCAGGCAATATACTCATACACATAAAATAAAAATAATAAAATATTTTAAAAGAGTATATGAAATTGTTTTGTGAGTAGCAAGAGGGAGTTCAGATAGGGGAGGAGATCTAAATTAGATTAAAATATGTTCTATAAAATTTGAAAAAATTCAGTTTAAAAAGTTAAAAAAAAGCTTGTAACAAATGACATTTCATAATGAAGACATTAAATATTATTTTAAGGGCTCTAATGATAGTGTAATAGTCTTGTTTATAACAAGACTCAGAGATATTTTCTTCTCCATAAATTGCTTTTGATGTGTAAAAAAGATTCTGATAATGTTAAGTTGTTGCAATATTACAATGCACTTTTAAGATCAACTTCACTACAGCAATTTAATATAGATATTTTGACATCATTTTCCTATTAAGTAATAGTTACGTATTTTACTATTTTGGTAAATATTAGTGTAATCTTTCCCCTTCTTGACTCAACTTGGAAATGCATTTTATAATACAACATAATAAAAGATTCATGAATATTCCATGAAGTAATTTAATAACATCGATCAAAAAAAGACAGGAAAATAAAGAAAGGCCATAAAAATATCCGATGCCTCTATGAGAAATATGCAGAATTATAAATCACTTCTGTTAGGAGGAACTTTTCATGTAGATATGAGTTTTTAAGAAATACATAACAATAGATACATTCCTTAGAAGAGAGAGTTTTGCTGGAAACGCTGACCACAATTTTGAAAGAATAAACTTAAAATGAGTTCATTTCCTATTAGCATGTAAAATAAATTTTAAATGAATCAAATTATTTAATCTTTTACTGAAGAAAAGAATATTAAGTGGCCCAACTTATTTATGATAATCCATATTTGATGTGAAGAGCAATGAAAAAAATAATCCTATCCCCAAACAGATGAAAGCAAGATGCACAAGTGAAGGGAAGAAAATGTGACAAAATCTCCCATTGGTGTATTGAGGGTTTTGACAATGCCTTACAGTATTGAAATACCCATCAAAAGTAATATTTTAATAGATTTAGTAATTTATAATACAATATATAATTTAGTTCAATTTCAACTTGTCTATCTTAAATGAGTACATTTTCTTCTGTGATGCTTTACTAAATCATTATGGTGTTGTAAGAATAGGAAGGAAAGTTAATGGTGTATAGTTTTCAATAATAAGTGTATTTTATTAACTTCTGTAACTATAGGCCTCCAGCGCCATCTTTCTGTACTTTTCTCTAGATTTTCTACATAGCTATCTACATATCACACTAGAAGCCTGTAATTATAAATAGCTGGAATTATTACTAAATACCATTAATATTCATGAGTAAAATGTTTGTGGAGTGGAGGAACACCAAGCTAAATGATTTTCCCAATATTATTATTTTGAGAATAACAGAGAGAAGTTACCTAAAAGTTCTCTAGGAATAATGTATTAATTAAGTCAAGTCATTAAATGGACACATGAAAAAATTTTTAAAGCATAATTAAAATTTGCCATGTTTGGATTTCATTAGAATTTTTTCTTTCTACTAATTCTAGGGTGGAGAATTTGAAATACACAAACAGGCTCATAGTCATCTGCCTGGCAGAATATTTTCTGGCCTTCAGGGCTTAAGAATGAAAGATCTAACTAGGTGTCCATAAGCCTGGGTTAATGGTGGAGGACTAGGGCCTTGACAAATGAACTGCAGGAGCAGGTGACAGACCTTAATGGTATAATGAGCCCATGAGCCTTGTGAGAGTTTTCTTATGCAGCTCTGCCAACTGTCTGACTATACATTAAGAGCTGGCCACTTTCCCAAAGAACTGTGACCCTCTTCCTGGACCCTGGTCTCTGTGCCTAGACAAACCTCTGATGGATCACTGTCTACTGGGGCTGCCTCCTTATTGATTCCTGCCTGTGATTTGCCTGGCTCTGACATTTATCATCTGGATGTGACCCTCATGAGCTTGGGGCTGCCCAGAACTGGCAGCTGCTGCCTTGTCACACCTCTTTCTCTCAGAGTCTTGCTCACAACCTCACCTGTCCCAGATTGCTGTGATGGATTGGAGTTGTCACCTCTTGGCTTTCCCCTGGTATCTAGGCCCATGCTCATTAAAGCCATCCGTAAGCAATTCACTCTCCTTAGACCATCACTTCATGCCTTCTTAGAGTAGATGGCCCAGCTTCAGTGCTCCAAAATGCTCTTGAGTTTTGATTACTGTTATCTACTAGAAAAAAATCTAATTTTATTTTTAAAAATAATTTTCAAAATTTTATTTTTAGTATGCGTGTGTGTGTGTGTGTGTGTGTGTGTGTGTGTGTCTTTGTGTGGGTATGAGCACATGAGTGCAGATGTCTGTGGAAGCCAGAGGTGTTGGATTTCCCCAGGAGCTGGAGTTACAGTCAGTTGTGAGCCACCCCATTTGGCTGCTGGGGATTGAGCTTGGGTCATCTGGAAGAATAATATCCATTCTTAATCTCTGAGCCATCTCTCCAGCCCTTATTTTATCTCATGTCAAAAGGAATAGTTCCAGAATATGATTGGCCAGCTGGGAATAGAAACTGATCTCTAGATCAATACACATAGCCAAGGCTAAGGATACTATGACTAGCCCCGTTGGCTTAGATGTCTGTTCCTAAACCAACAATTTGTAACTAATGCTAAAACAGAAAGTATATGAAGGTGGTTGGCTCAATAGTAGAAACAAGGGTTTTCAAGCCAAGGCCTAAATGTTCATACATACTACAGTTTCATGTAGTTGGCAATACTGTAATTATTACCCAAGTTTGGGATGGACAGATTAGGAAAATCTTCATCATGTGATGATTTGGTAGGTAATATACTTCTAAGAAATGCTTTTTTTTTTTTAGCATTCATGGGAAACAAGTGGAAAGCTCCAGGCAGGGATCAGAGTGTAGACCTGATGCACAGCAGACTATACCCAGAAAGTCTACTAAAAGATCATTGGGGGAAATAATCTGGGGGAAAAGATAACCAAAGACTCAACTTGACAGTGGCATTGGGTCAGGGAAGAAGATGAGGAAACAGTGTAAAAATGCAAAAAATATATTTACTGCTGTCTCCAAATCACCAAGTCAAACCTCAAAAGGCTTTTATAAAATTTCTACTATCCCCAGGCACTCAAAGTTTTTGGATAATCCCAGCATTTAAAAGTCACTAAGCCTAGAGGTAGCTTATATTCCATTATAGAAAATGGAATATTGGGATATTCCTATATGTTTATGATATTTTATGATGAATTTAATCTCACAGATCTTTAATATTTCCCAAGAAGGGAGTTCTGCAGATGGGTGCTCTGCTCTGTTATAAAAAATGAGAAGGGTCAGACTTAAACTTTGTTCACCTTGTTGCCTAATGGTCTGATTTTAATCAAGCATGTTTTCCAAATGTGAATATGTAATTTTAGAAGACATATCTATCTTAATACGGTATTCAATAGAATTTTAAGATAGAGTGTGCACAGATAGGTTTGCTTTGTTTCTGCTATGAATGAACTCTTAATTGACCTCTGAAACCAGTGTCCTTAAACTTCTGTGAAGCATAAATTAAAAATTAGTCTTTGAGTTATTCTTAGATAAGTTCACGCAGTCTGACCTTTCCATCTAGTTATTTGTACAGTTAGAATCTAATCGGCTTAGCTAATACTTGAGGTTCCCTCTAGCTCCCCAGTATCACAACTAATTAACAGAAATTCTACTTTAATAGTGTAGTTGCTGCAGGTCAGCAAAAGGAAGAAAAGTACATGGAGAATTCTCAGCTTAATGAGCACCGAAAAAAAGATTAGAATTGAGTTAAATTTCAGTGTGATGATTAATTATGGACCAATAAGTATAAAATTCTATGACTATTGGCTAGTTGTGGTTCAAACTATATTCACACAATTTTGACAATATTGTCTACAGTTCTAAGGGGGAAAAAAGAGAATATCTCTTTCTAGTAATTCCTATCTCATTTTCAAGATAAGAAACAATCTTGTCTGTGGAAATGTAATACTCATACAGGAAGTAATAAATATTTTATATAAGTAATTAAAATTGCATGTGTTCATTCAACTTTCTTTCTCCTCTGCCTCTTTATCCTTCTGTGTTTCTGTCTCTCTGTCTGTTTTGCTCTCACGCTTTTTTACTGACACACACACAGACACACACACAAACACATACAGACATACACACACACACACACATGCTTTCAATATGTAGCCCAGGCTGGCCTCAAATTCACTATTGTCCTGCCTCTGCCTCCTAAATGTTAGAACTACAGGCATGTGGCATTATGCATGGTATCTAGCCAACTACTGAATAATGATTTGGAAAGAGAATTTTACCTCAAAGATATTGGCAAAGAAAAAAAAAAGCCCCAAACAAAGACTATACAATAATGTAGTACTTGGTGGGGCAGAAATTTCATATAAATTTTTTTCTTAAGAAAAAAAGAGTCCTCTCTCTCTGGGGTAAGTTGATTGGGTGCTCCCCGCCTTGACTCCTCTAGCCTCACTCACCCTCCCATCTCCCCCACCTGTCTCTCCTCCTAGCCTGGGCCCTGACCCATTCCTTGTCTCGGCACCCCAGACACCTGGGGAGCCACCACTGCTTCTTCCTGATACTGTGCATCCAGAGCAACTCAGTTCCTTCCCAGGTCCCCAGGAGCACTCTGGGCCTGGCCCCACCCTCACCTCCCTCTGCCTCCCTGGGTCTGCACAACCTGCCAGCCTCTTTCCTGGACATTGGGCTGACCTTACCTCTTCTTGGCCCTTTGCATCCAGACCAACCCAGCTCCTCAGTTCAGTCCCCAGGGGTCCTTGGAGCCACCTTCTGCCCCCATCATCCTTAGCATTTCTGGGTGGCGTGGCCACCAACTGCCCTAGACCAGCATCTTTTCTGGGCCCAGCTCCCAGGCCAGTCCAACCCCCAAATTCCTGAGGCCAAAATCTATCCTGGAGGGATCCAGACCTTAGGAGAAAGCATGAGAGCATCTGATCCTCATCTGACTTGGGCCTCTGTGGGAACTCCTGAAGACAAAAGCAATCTGGCCACTCCAATATAAAATTAAAGGAGAGAACTGGAAGCTTAGAGGAACCAGCCTTTCATGCCCCAAAAGACACATGAAGTTCAAAAAAGAAGCAGACCCAAACTTGAAGGCTTGAGTCTCACACAAGAATCAGAGACTACAAAAGAAATTCACATGTCAAAATCAGAGAAAAAAAAACATGAAAAATCAAAATACCATATTGCCACCAAATACTAATAGTCCTGTAGAGGAGTACAACGAAAGCCCCTTAGAGATAATGCAGGACATGGAACGCAAAAGAACAATTATAAACATGATAAAAGAATTCAGTGAATTTAAAGAACACACAAAGAAATCGAGGAACTGAAGGAAGATAGGGATAAACTGAACGAATCCAGAAAAGAGCTGGAAATATTGAAGACTACGCAGGCTGAAATGAAGAAGGAGGTGAAACACTCAGTAAGCCAATTAGAAAAGACAGAAGAAAGCCTCAACAACAGGATGAATGAAATGGAAAACAGAATATCAAGACTAGAAGATAAAGTGGATGAACTAGACCACTCAAGCAAACATTATGAAAAATTTAAAAAATCACAAGAATGGAATATGCAGGAATTGTGT
>NW_008331036.1:1731264-1732390 GCF_000622305.1 Nannospalax galili | reverse complement strand
CTGACTTTTCAGTGCAAACTATGAAAGCCAGAAGAGCCTGGACCCAAGTATTCTCAGTTTTAAATGATCACAGATGTCAACCCAGATTTCTATATCCAGCCAAAATGTCTATTATAGTTGAAGGGGAAAAAAAAATCTTCCATGACATAAATAGACTGAAGGAATTCATGTCCACAAAACCAGCCCTTCAGAGAGGTCTGTAAGCAATACAAAGAGCTGAAGAAAGGAATGATTATACCCAAGGATTTGTGGAAAGAAATCCAATGAAGGTATAATTGTGGGAAAGTACAGGTACATCATGAATGTAAATAGAAATAAAAATGACAGGATTCAATACTCATCATCATTAATAACTTTAAATGTTAGTGGACTGAACTTGCCAGTCAAAAGACACAGACTAGGTGAATGGGTTAAGAAACAATACCCAGCTTTTTGTTGTCTGCAAGAAACCCATCTCACTTTCAAAGACAGACACTATCTTAAGGTGAAAGGATGGAAAAAAATATACCGAGTGAATGGTACTAAGAAAAAAGCAGGCGTAGCAATTCTAATATCTGACAAATTAGACTTTAAACTAAAACTAAGCAGAAGAGATAAAGAGGGCCACTTCATTCTGATCAAAGGAACAATAAATCAAGAAGATATTACAATCATGGACATATATTCACTAAACTCTCATGCACCCAACTTCATAAGACACAGATTAATCCCAACTCATTAATAGTAGAGGACTTCAGTACCCCACTGTCTCTATTAGATAGGTCAACAGGGCAGAGAGTTAACAGACATCTGAATTAAACAAATACCATATATCAAATGGACTTTACAGACATCTACAGAGTTATCCACCCAAGCACTAAAGGAAATACTTTCTACTCAGTACCCCATGGAACCTTCTCCAAAATCGACCATATGCTGGGGCACAAAACAAACCTCAACACATACCAAAGGATTGAAATAATTCCATGCATTCTATCAGACCACAATGCGATAAAGCTTATAATCAACACTGGAAGAAGCCCTAATAAATACACGAAGTCATGAAGATTAAACAACACACTTGTGAATCAAGAATGCGTCATAGAAGAAATTGAGAAAGAAATAAAAGTATTCTGGGAACAGAATG
>NW_008331036.1:1730399-1730586 GCF_000622305.1 Nannospalax galili | reverse complement strand
CATTAATGAACATAGATGCAAAAATTCTCAATAAAATACTTGCAAACCGCATACAGACACACATCAAAAAGATCATCCATCATGATCAAGTTGGCTTTATTTCAGATATGCAGGGATGGCTCAATATACTTAAGTCAATAAATGTAATAAATCATATAAATGGATTTAAAAACAAAAATCACATGTT
>NW_008331036.1:1695172-1730131 GCF_000622305.1 Nannospalax galili | reverse complement strand
TTACTATTAAGAAGGTCTGGACACCGGCGCCATCTTGTAATGGCGGCGGAGGCTGTGGCTCTCCACATTTCAGTATAGTGGCAATTTATAAAATCAATCTACAAAAATCAGTAGCCTTTCTATATACCAATAACAAGCAATTGGAGAAGGAATACAGGGAAATGCCCCCATTCCCAATTGCTGAAAAAACAGTATCTTGGAATAAATCTGACAAAAGACACCAAAGATCTCTACAATGAAAATTTTAAATCATTAAAGAAAGAGATTGAGGCCGACACCAGGAGGTGGAAGGACCTCCCATGCTTATGGACTGGAAGAATTAATATTGTGAAAATGACCATTTGCTAAAAGCAATATATAGATTCAATGCAATCCCAAACAAAATCCCTGTGACATACTTCACAGAATTAGGAAAAATCCAACCTTAAATTCATATGGAAGCAAAAAGACCCTGGATAGCCAAAGCAACCCTGATTACAAAGAGAAACACTAAGTTTACTACAGAGCTATAGTCATAAAAACAATATGGTACTGGCACAAAAATATACCCATAGACCAATGGAACAAAATTGAAGACCCAAATATGAGTAATTGCAATTTTAGCCACCTGATATTTGACAAAGGGGCCAAGAACATTAACTGGAGGAAAGACAGCATGTTTAGCAAATGGTGCTGGCAAAACTGGATCTCCACTTGTAGAAGAATGAAACTAAACCCCTATCTTTCACCTTGCACAAAAGTCAATTCCAAATGGCTCAAAGGTTCAATGTAAAGCCTGAAACTCTGAAACTCTTAGAAGAAAACGTTGGGAAAAACCTACAAGATATAGGTGTAGGAAAGGACTTTCTAAACCGAACATCATTTGCTCAGGAAACAAGGGCAAGAATTAACAAATGGGACCACATTAAACTAAAAAGCTTCTGTACATCAAAGGAGGCAACCAGGGAACTGAACAGAAAACCCACAGAATGGGAGAAAAATCTTCATCAGAGCACATCTGACAGAAGTTAATATCCAGAATATATAACGAACTCAAAAAACAGAGAATCAAGACAATAAGCAACCCAATTAAAATATGGGCTAAGGAGTTGAACAGAGAGTTCTCAAAAGAAGAAGTAAAGATGGCTATGAAACCTCTTAAAAGATGTTCAACATCATTAATAATTAGGGAAATGTAAATTAAAACCACTTTAAGATTTCATCTTACCCCAGTCAGACTGGCTAAGTTGAAGAGAACAAATGATAGCAAATGTTGGAGAGGATGTAGCGAAAGGGGAACACTCATCCACTGCTGTTGGGGCTGCAAGCATGTTCAACCCCTATGGAAAGCAGTGTGGAGAACTCTTTAAAAAGTACAAATGAACCTACCATTTGACCCAGTTATACCAATCCTTGGCATATACCCAAAGAACTCATCTTATTGCAATAAGACACTTGCACATCCATGTTTGTTGTTGCCCTTTTCACAATAGCTAAGAGACAGAAACAACCTGTGTCCCTCAATTGATGAGTGGATAATGAAAATGTGGTTCATTTATACGATGGAGTTTTACTAAACAGTAAAGAAAGGTGAAATCATCAAATTTGCAGGTAAATGGATGGAACTAGAAGCTATTATACTAAGTGAAGTAACACAGACTCAGAAAAAAAAAATTGACATATGTTCTCCCTCATATGTGTATCCTAGAACCAAACCATGATAAGCGAGTATGTATCCAGACATAACTACAGGAACCAGGATCATGGAAAGGAAACAGGGAGGTAAAGGAAAAGAAAGAACCTGAAAGGGAAGCACAATAGGAAACAGGCCTTAATACGGGAGATAGAGACAAAAATTGGGTTAGTTTAAGGGAGGGAGGAGGGAAGGGTATACAAGGAACCTAGAGAATAAAGGGAAAGGAGCTCAACAGAGGTAGGACCATAGGAGAAGGGTATTATTAAGGGAGAAAGGGGGAAATGGGGGCACCTTAAGTAGGAAAACTATGGTGGAGGGGTGAGACAATGTGAGTGATAAATAACGCCTAGCTAGTTATGGTTCCCAGAGGGAACCATATTACTCCTACAACCTACTGACCAATTATACATAGCAGATCAAGAAACATATGTCTAGGTAAGTTTTATCTGAGAACAATTGGCCTTTGCCCAAGATTTATCTACATGACACACAGTAATTAAAAGTACCAGACTGGTGGAACTAAACTTCTTGGATGTTTAACAGACATACTTTGAGACTTATACTAATTTGGTAGGAGGGACATAAAGGACAGTTTTTCTCCTTGCCCTCCTATGTCAACTAGTTCCAGGGGACAATGAGCATCTCTCAAAATGTCCTGTAATTGTGGTGGGTCACCTGTCCTCTTGATCAAGGAGGCTGAGGAGACCCCACCAGATTGACTTGAACCAGTATCCAGTTTACAAAGAGGAGGGTCAACACAGAGAAATCACTTTCTCCATGCTTCCAAGTGAAGCGGGCTCCTCCCAAGCCTATGTGACCCCTGAGGAACAGATCCTCAAATGACCTTAAGAGTGAAAATAAATTGTTTTAATGGACCAACTGTATGGCCCTAAACACCCAAAAGGAAAGTATAACCAAAGGTTAAAGGGGATAACATAATTTCTTAAGAATCCACATGCGTAGCTAAAGGCTACATAACAAGCAACAATGCCAGACAAGCAATACCTTCTTTTGAGATGTTGGCCAGGGTGGCCAAAGGGATTCCCAGATAGCAACCCAGCATAGAACTAGGAAAATGAACAGCAGACCCCAATCTTATCCAAAGGAATATTGACAACTGATTACCACTAGATGAAGAACAGCTGACCCTCCTAAAACAAAGACCTGTAGATAGGCTGACTAGATTCACCAGAAGGTCAAGTAGTGGCGAATGGCTGGGGGTGCCGACAACACAGCAGAGAGTAGCAGGGATATCAGAATATAAGGGCTCTAGTTGGGGGAGGGAGGCTATGGGAGGGTGCCATCTGGGAAATGGGTGTATAGTGGAACAAGATGGTTTGGGGTGTTCTGTGTGATATACATACACACACACAACTCAATAAAATTTTTAAAAATGTATTATATTTGAGGAGGAAGCATGGAAATTTACATCACGCTAATTAGTAGAGGTGATAAACATTACCAGTGAAATCTACCAGATGACTTCGTAGACATACACAGGTGCCAAGGAACCGATTATGACTAGTAATAATCAGATGCATACAGATTAGAGATGCATCTGCGAACATCTCAGTGTTAGTAGCAAAAACAATGAGTCTTTCTGCAAGGAACAAAATATTCTAAAATGAAATGGAGATCTTTTTTAAAGTTTAAAAAACTCTTTCAATTTTATGTCTTACAGGGTTTATACTGAGTTCAATATTGTATAACTGTATTAACTCAACTGTGAACCTAGAAACTTGTATCAACTTGTGAAAGAGATGTACTCTGCTCTGGAGTAGGTTACTGAATATATTAAAGCTGTAGTGAAATGCTTCTTCTAATCATGTAGTTATTAAAAATTTAAAAATGATTAAAAAATAAAAATAATAATTAGTAGATGTGTAAAACGTTACCATTGAAATCTACTTGATGACTTTATATCCATGCTCAGATGCCAAGGAGCTCAGAAAGTAACCCACTGTCACTAGTAATAATCAGATATATAGAGATTAGAAACGCATGTGCAACATCTTAATGTCAATTGCATTGAAAATGAATTTTTCTGAATGAAACTGTATATTTTAATAATGAAATGGAGATCTTTTTTAAAGGTTAAAACCTCATTCGATTTTATATCTTATAGGGTTTGTACTGAGTACAATATTGAATAACTGTAACAATTCAACGGTAAAACTAAAAATTTACAGCCAATTTTGAAAAAGATGTATCCTAGCTCAGAAAATTGCTATTGAATATGTCAATGCTGTTGTAATGAAGTGCTTCTTCTAAGTATGTGGTTATTAAATAAATAATTAACTGGAAAAAAAGAAAAGAAAAAAGTCAAGGTATTCGTTAGCACCATTTGCTTATTCCACATTGTACATATGTATCAAAACATCTAATTATATCCTGTAATCATGTATATTCATTAGTTTTCTTATTCGCCAGTTAAAAACACTGAAAAATTAAAAAATTGGGGGAGGAACTCTATGTTCCTGCAAAAGCAGAATGTGTTTGTTTGTATTCTTTGACATTTTCATAGGTCAGGAAAGACTTCTCACTCCTACAGCCATAGTCTACAAGGAGGGATTATTTTCGATGTTGGAACACCACAACTTGGTGTTTTTGTGTCTCAGTAGTCACAAGAGCTTCAGTTTGCTCTTGTATTAGGACAGGCAACAGGGAGGTGGAACCTGAGATATGTCAATTTTTCTTCCAGGGTAGAAGAAAATTATTCAGTATAAACTGTGTAGACTGACTCTCTATAACACACACACACACACACAATAACAACAACAACAACAAAAACCAAAAACCAAAAACAAAAACAAAAAACAGTGTAAACTATAGTAATTCAAGTAAGTTCCATGGACATGTAGAACAAATTCTGCTACAGTTGGATCTATCTCTGCTAATTAAAGGTTGATCTGATAAAACTAATGGAGAGTAGGCAAAGAGGACAATCCAACAAGAACAAATTGAACAGCACGGACTAAGAAGATGATAATTTTTAGTGCTACAGGCTCAACTCAGAAGGCGGGTGGCAGCAGAGTGTTGGGGACATTTGAGTCTCACCACATATCCATGTTGCTCTACATTTCCCCGTTTCCCAAGGTTCTCAGAGGGGTCGTTTTACTAATTCTCCCCCATAGAATATTAACACATGTGATGCATCACTTCTGGTCACCATGGCAAAAGCCAATCAATGAATGCTTCCTCAGCTGCTTGTATTCCTCATCCTGCATGAGAAGAAGCAAAGGGTTTGGGGATGAAGGACTGGTCTTTTGATATGGATGAAGGCTAAGTCACCATATCCCTGTGTTCAGGGAGCAACACAAACCTGAGCTGGTATTCTGATGAAGTGGTGAATTATATTGAACTAAGTCACTTGGCTTCAGAGTTTATTTGTTCCTCCTGCATGGACATCAGGACTGGAGAATATGATTTGGATTTAGCATACCACATTCAGTGTTTTTTTTTTTTTTTTTAATCAAGTTTCCTCTACGAATAAGCTTTGTGACTTGACCCCTCTGAGCTTCAGTTTTAGAAGCAAGGATTCTGTTCTCAGGATGCAGTGTAAGGGGTTTCACCTTAGGAAATGAAATGGAATTACAGAAGAGAACTTGGGAAGTGCTACTATTAGAGGTCAAGGTGTCCGAGGAATGAACCTGCAGTGGGCCTCTAGCCCCCACACTCATGCCCACACATACATGAATATGTACACTCACATGATAAATGTAATGAGATATTTTTAAAAGATCCTGCCTTTCCTATAGAATTAAATCCAAATTCTTGTTAAAGGCTTTATGTTCTATGACTTGAGTGATACAACATTAGTAAAACAATCTTTAAAATCATAAAGTTGAGCTGAGTGACATAATCCAAAACTAGTCCTATCAATAAGTTATTGCACTTTCCCTAGAATATTCATGGTATACATTTCCTGCTGAGGGGACATGAGTGGAAAATTTCCTCTTTGCAAATTCAGTCTGATCAAATGGGAGAATATTTCAGGGCCAATCAAAATTTTAACAATATCAACTTTCATTTGAAGTGGAATTAATTTTTAAAATGTCTTTGTACCAGAAAATAGTTCTAAATTTCATCCTGCTAGAACATAAGGGAAATTTATGACTGACAAAACTAACAGAAAAAAAAATCCACACACAACTTTGCATTGAGATTCATTCATGTTTAGTAAGAAATTGATCTTCCTTGCTTAATGTAAACTATGGAATTGGATAAATTGTGGTTCTGAGCCAATCTGGTAATTTCTGTTTCTGAACTAGATTTTCCTTCCATTTGGGAAAAGCTGATCTGCAGATTTTCATATAGTCAAGCCTATTCTTTAATGACTATCTATGAACAGGAAAGGGAGTTAGGAATCATTCACTGCCTCTGTTTCTGTAACATTGTATTAAGGTTTTGCTAATTTTGCATACATATTGATCATCTGTTTCAGGGTTGGAAGCAGTTTGGTGGTAGAGTGGATCCCTTGCATGCATGAATTCCTAGGTCAATTCTCAGAAGCCACTCACCCAATGAAATATTCCCTACTACACTTGTAATATCTTCTCCTATTTACATGTCTATAATTGACTAAGATTACGTAATAAAATGAGGATGAAAAGAAAATGATGCCTATAATGAGTTTTCTTCCACATAATTTCTGTCCCAAATGTTTTGACCTAAATTACTATATTTTTTGTTGTTGTTGTTCTTGAGAAACTAGTGCTAAGATTACCTCCTTTTCCAGTTCTACAGTCCAAGTCCACCTGGTGTTTCCTTTCCTTAAGCTCTGAAGCAGTTTCTAGGCAGAAAACTCCTAAGCAGTTTTAAAGATCTTTGTGGCAATCTTAGCCTCTAGTAACTCCAACTCAGTAAATCCCAACACTGTCTTCACATCTCTTACCAGGTTGGGTGTAAAACATCACAGTGTCTGGATCTCATCCCCAAAGACTCTGATTGATTGATTTGGGTTATTGGCCCTCAGCATTTAATTTTAATTTAACTGGAAGCCAGAGTGGAGGATCACAGACTCCACTCTGAGACACCATAGGATCAGCTCTACTGTCTGTCACAACCTCGAGTGCCTGTGCAGGACCATTTAAGAGGTACAGGAGCTTGGCAACCTGCATCCCTAGGTGCTTCTCTCATTGGCCTGGAGCTTGCCAAGTTGTAGAGGTTGGCTGGCAATGAGCCCCGGGAATCTGCCTATCTCTGCCTCCCCAGTGCTGGGATTACAAAGGCATGCTGCTATGCCCTAACTTGTACATTGGTTCTGGGCCTTGAACTCAGGCACTCAAACTTGCAAAACAAGAATTTAACCACTGAGGCATCTTCCCAGCTCCTTATTCCACAAAGCCTGACCTTTGTGTTTTCTGTAGGATACTAGAACATAGACTGCTTCTGAAATACTCCACAAGGAAGGCTTTAAAACCCTACAAGGTTATACAAATATAATGTAGTTTATTGCAGCTTGAAATTCAAGTTATTAAGATGCCACAGATACATGTGAAGTGTAGCTCATGTCCATGTGATCTCCCCGAGGCATTAACAATTTCTACAATAATACTGTAATAACATGAAATGAGATGAATACTTTCTTTGTAGAGACTAATGCATTAGCATTGAGGAGGTCTTGTTATGCTATAGAATTCTAGGTAAGCACATAGTTTTTTACATTGAAAGACAAGTGAGCACTTCCTTTAGCAGATCTGTGTGTGGATATTGATTTTGTGCTTTCTGGTGGATTTAAAAGACTGAGTGTCTTGTGGCCCATTAGTTCAGGGGTTTGGCTCACTGGTCTTGTAAAAAGACTAAATGCAGTATCACACTGAGCCCACACATTTCATTGCCATTATTAGTTTGAAATTTCAAGCAGCTAAATTTGATGTCAGCTCTAAATGCTTATTCCCATTTACATTTCATGAGTCCTGGAAAAGTCATGAGGATCACATTGCCTCATAGAATTATCTATTGTGTTTTTGTAGGAGCTGTGGAGCCAATGGTGACCTCAGAAGGTGTGACATTTAATCCTTATCAGGGAAGAGGAATGGCTATACAACAGACATAGCTGATGCTTAATATAATAAGGCATTAAAAACTGCTGTTAAAATACTTCAAATTTGAGTTATTTAAGAAAACTATATAGGCAGTGTTTTTAGAACACAGGCCACTTTTAGAGAGAGTATAGTAAGTACTATCTACAACTTTGATGGTAGGAAAGTGTTTGATCAAAGGGCTGTAGATGACCCAACACAGGGACTAACACATGGATAGGTAGCTTAGAGCCAGGGATGACTGGATAGTCACAGAAGAGGATAGGTGTCAGTGACCAAACTGTGTTTCTGAAGGATGGGAGCAGAAGGAAAAACAGATTGGAAGAGGCAAGAATGGAGACCAGTTGGAAGGATGCCATGTAACTGGGGTGAGAAAAGACATTGGTGAGAACACTGATTCAATAGGGGTTCTCCAAAAGACATATCAGTGTTCTAATTCTCAGAACCTGTGAATGCTATGATGTTTGGAAAAGACCATTGGGAATGGAGTTAATTTGAGGATCTTGATATGTTGAGATCATTCTAGGTGATCTGGGTAGGCCCTGAATCCAGTGACGAATATTCTTACAAGAGAGACATGGCAGACAAAAGAGAAGGCAGTGTGGCCAGAGTTGGCTGACAGTTGACTCAGGCTCCTGTAATAGGTCTCAGTATGCGCCAAGGGATGATATGAGCAACACCAACTGGACATCCAGGGATCTTTGTTCTGGAGGGTTTGGGGTGTGGAGTCCTATGTGACACATGGCTTTGAGGTTTCTGGATCCCAGAGTTTCACAAGAATACATTTCTGATACTTTAAATTAGAAAGGTGTGTGTGTGGGGGGGGCAGCAGCCAAGGGAAACACACGGGAAGAAGGAATGAACACAGAGAACTGGGGATTCTGAGCAAGTGCAGTTGAGGAGGATCTCACTGTCTTAATGAGGGAAAAGCCAGAAAGGAATCTGAGCAGGGCAAGCAAGAGTTATGTTCGTGAAAAAATGCTGGGTCAGAATGCACCTGTCAGGCAAGTAGATTAGACTGGATGAGGGTAGTTCTATTTTTGAACAGTGGAAAGGAAAATTAAAATGGAATAAAAATGAAGGGAACACAGTGGTTTTTTTTTTTTTTTTTTTTGGTAGAGTAGGAGTGTAAGGAGAAGGAGAGAACAAAATGTGGGAAGGGCAGAATTTATACCATGTCCAAACTGAACAAAGCCACAGGCAGCTTGGGTGGCTGTAACTAGTACCACAGGGTAGGCTTAAATGGTAGACATTTATTTCATACAGCTCTGGGGGCTAGAAAGTCCAAGATCAAGGTGTCTGCGTGCAGATGGGTGCCTTTTCTCTACATCCTCGTGTGCAAGAGAAAGGGATCTGTAGTGTCTGCTCCTCTTCCTACATTCATTCATCTTATGAGTGCACTGTGCAGTTTTTTGTCATCTTGGCACAAACTAGAATCACCTGGGAAGAGAAGAGTCGCAACTGAGGAATTGCCTCCATCAGACTGTTTTGTAGGTACTTCTTTGAGGCATTTTAATTGTTAATTGATGCAGGAGGTCCCATATCGCTGTGGGCAGTGCCATCTATAGGCTGGTGGGCCTGGGCTGTGTAAGAAAGGCAGCTGAGCACCCAGGGGAAGCAAGCCAGTAAGCAGGTTTCCTCTATGATCTCTGCTTCAGCTCCTGCCTCCTGGTTCCTACTTGAGCTTCTGCCCCAACTTCCCTCAAAGAAGTGAAAACCAAATAAAGCTTTTTCCTCTTCAAGTTGATTTTGGTCAGTGTTTTATCACAGTAACAGAAAGGTAACTAGAACAATAAGTTCAACTCTTCCAACCTCATTTAAACCTAATTTTCTGTTAATCACCCCCAAAATCCTAATATAATGCCACAACTTTGCAAACTACATTTTGTGGATGCAAATATACATTTCATAATAAAATATTTGATGATCTGTGTACCAGGTGTCAGCCACATGGGGGTAACGTGGGATAGGTTCTCTTCCTACCTCATTTAAACCTAATTATCTGTTAATGACCCCCAACATCCTAATATAATGCCACCACTTTGCAAACTACATTTCTTGGATGCAAATAAACATTTCATAATAAAATATTTGATGATTTATGTGCCAGGTGTCAGCCACATGGGGTAATATATGGGATTGGTTCTGAGAAATACACCTAGCAGGGTAATAGGTCTGCAACAGGACAGTGTGTTTATGTAGAATGGCCTATGGAAGGTCAGTGGGTATCACACAGAGGAAGATACAGGTATTATTTGTGGTAGGTATCAGCCAGCCCACCACCCAGGAGAAGAGAGGCTCTAGGTTTTTAAGGCATCTATCAAAGAGACCCCACGCTTTGAAAAATACTTACCAGGAGCTGAGCAAAAGCCCTGTGTGGACCTCCCCTCTCCTCCCCCCTAGCTCCCATAATGGTGGGCCAGCAACAGAACTGTCTACACTTCCCTTTTAAGGAGCGTGTGTCCCACCGACAGGCTTCAGGTGGCAGAGGGGGAGAAGGCTTGTATATCTGAAATGTTTGCTGATATTGTAGATGAGACATTTAAAATTTTTTGAGAAATGGCATTTTGAGACAAGACTTAAGGATTAAGTGTGAACAGAAAAAATCCATAAGTTCTGCCACAGCTTGAGTCACCAGATGGGGAAAGCTTCTTGTAAACACGTAGTGGGCTAGCTGTGTTTTGCTTATCTATCAAGCCTCATGCTTGTTCTCTGTGTGTGTGTAGATATTGTAAGAAAAGGACAGACATTTCCTGCTAAGAAATGCTAGTGAGGGGCTGGCAAAGTCCTTTGCAGTTGCTGCTTGCCCATTCCCGAGTGCTGCTCTGAGGATGCAGAAACCACAGTGCGCAGTGTATTTGGTTAATTTCATCTCTTCTGATTCTGAGACAAAGTTTTATATGGAATTTTATAAAGTGTCACCTACAGATTCTATTTGCTTTCCCTAGTCAAGAGGGAGCTCTAACAATGACTCAGGATGGAGTGCTGAAATTGAAAAGTCTTTTCTACTCTATTCACACATGCTCTATCTTTCCCCTCAGCTCACCATTTATTTTTTCTGCCTCATTTTTTTCCCATCTGTACAGTGGAGATAATGGGTCCCAATTTCATCTTGTTCTGTCTTGATAGAAGGATTCCTACAGTTAGACTGAAGAAAAATCTGACTACTTATATACTTCCTTGAAATGTTTTAAGAATTAATGACTGATTGCACAGTGTTTTGAAGATGAAATAGAGAGAGAGAGAGAGAGAGAGAAGGGAGTGCTGATTAATATTATTTAACTGTCAAAAGATACGTGTACACATATACATATATATAATGTGTATGAGTGTTCTACATGTATGTAAGTGCACAACCTACATGCAGTGCCTGATGAGGCCAGAAGAGGGTGATGAATCCTCTTAGAACTGGAGTTACAGGCTATAGATGATTGTTAGCTGCCATGTGAGTGCTGGGATTTGAACCCATGTCCTCTGCAAGAACAGCTGGTGCTCTTAATGGCTAATCCACTTCTCTAGCCTTGGATAAGCATATTTTAATGAATGCAAAACAAAACAAGAAAATAAACAAACAAAAAAAAACTACACTGCAAAAGATGTTGGTTTGCTTGTCTTCGTGCCTTAACACCTCAGGGGAGAATAGGAAATATGTGATAACAACTAAAAAATAAAAGCAATCACAAAGTCTCACAACCTAAAACATTAATAGTGCGTTGTTCTTTGCATCCTAAAAATCAGCAGAGAATTGTAAATGATAGCACTGATTTATGTACTCATACTGTAATGAAATCAGGCAACATGTCCAGGGAATTCAAAATTATCTTTACAGGAAAGCAAAAGACTAAAGACAGATATTCAGAAATAGAATCTGGATAAAGATGTTAAAGATGATCAGTTGCTCTGATTCAAAACACATCATGGACAGAATTAAGTTGCTATTATATCAAATTGATGATGGCCTTATTTTTGATATTGCAAAAGGAATTGAAATGGGTGCATAGACAATGCTTCCTTGGAAAGACAACCAAGGAGCAGGTAGAATTCTGAGCAAGTAGGGCAGGAAAGGAACTAGTAATCACTTTGGTTGCATTTACAGAGCAACCATTGTAATAAGAGACTATGTTATTTGTGAATTTAGACAATTGTCAAGAAATTGAAAGTCACTGTGTTCTTCCTACATACTAATTATTTCAGACTGTAACTTCTCCATAAAAAAGAATAAATTAGTTTGGCTTCAAAGTTTCTCCAGGTTTCTGTGCACACAAAGGTAAAGCCAATGTCTGTTTCTTCTTTTAGAAGACACAGCTTCTTGAGTACATAAATCAGCTGTCCAGGTTTAGCTACATATTTAGCTTTAAGCATGGTTTATATTTCACATTGTTTGTAGGCTGCACTACCCCGGTGAGCTCTAACAAATGTTGAAGAAGTTATTCCACTTAGCTTCTTTTATCTTTAGCACCATATGTGGAACAGGTGGTGTTCTGTAACCATAGATGAATAATTTTGGTGATGATTTTTAAAAATTTTATTCTTTATTCACATATGGTAGTTTACTTTTGTCAGGGTTTTTATATTCTGCCCTCTAGATAGGGCCTAAGTGTATTTGCTGCTGTTAAAAACATCTGTTTAATTCTTAATTCTGAAGGTGAATGAGTGAAAGAAAATGAAAGTGAATAGGACCACAGTAGGCTTAATGTCATTTCCCTTGTTTTCACATGGCTCAATTTTACAGCTTTATTGGATTGCACACACACACACACACACACACACATCACATATGCATGTACCCATGCACACACACACATCACATATGCACGTACCCATGCACACACACACACATCACATGCACGTACCCATGCACATACACACCTCACATATGCACCAGTGCATGCACACACACACACACACACACACACACACACACCACATATGCACATACCCATGCACACACACACCACATATGCACATACCCATGCACACACACACCTCACATATGCACGTACCCATGCACACACACACATCACATATGCACGTACCCATGCACACACACATCACATATGCACGCACCCATGCACACACAAACACATCACATATGCATGTACCCACGCACAAACACATCAAATATGCACACACACACATCACATATGCACATACACATGAACACACACATCACATATGCACATACCCACACCTACACACACACCACATATGCAGGTACCCATGCACACACACACACCACATATGCATGTACCCATGCACACACACACATCACATATGCATGTACTCATGCACACACACATCACATATGCACATACCCATGCACACACACATCACATATGCACGCACCCATGCACACTCAAACACATCACATATGCATGTACTCATGCACACACACATCACATATGCACATACCCATGCACACACACGTCACATATGCACGTACCCATGCACACACACGTCACATATGCACGTACCCATGCACACACACGTCACATATGCACGTACCCATGCACACACACGTCACATATGCACGTACCCATGCATATACACATCACATATGCACATACCCATGCACACACACACATCACATATGCACATACCCATGCACACACACACACATCACATATGCACGTACCCATGCATATACACATCACATATGCACATACTCATGCACACACACACATCACATATGCATATACCCATGCACACACAAACACATCACATATGCACATACCCATGCACACACACATCACATATGCACATACCCATGCACACACACCCACATCACATATGCACGTACCCATGCACACACACCCACATCACATATGCACGTACCCATGCACACACACCCACATCACATATGCACGTACCCATGCACACACACCCACATCACATATGCACGTACCCATGCACACACACCCACATCACATATGCACGTACCCATGCACACACATATCACATATGCACATACCCATGCACACACACACATCACATATGCACGTACCCATGCATATACACATCACATATTCATGTATCCATGCACACACACAATAATTCTCTATGACAATAATTTTATACAGTAATTAGTAATTTACTGCTATCAAAAGCACTTCAAGATACTATTCTAAAAAGGTAATTTGTGAGGACTTCATTTTTTAGGGTACTAGTGAGAGGGTTTGGAATCTGTTGAGTAGGGAACTGACTTTTTTAAAGCCACTTGCCTCATTTCTTAAAAAAGAAAATAGTCATTTGATTTTATTATCAAAATTAAATCAAAATTCTCTTTGAAAAAGATATTATTGAATATTACATATTTTGGGTAAAAGTTAAAATACTACTAAACAAATAATTGCAAATCATATAAGAAGTGAATTGAAAATTGAAAGTTTTCCTTTTCTTTTTTTCAAGTCAGTAGAACACACATACAGAGACAGAGATAGAGGTAAAGGTGGAGATAGAGATAGAGATAGATGAGAGAGAGAGAGAGAGAGAGAGAGAGGAGAGAGAGTGCTGGATAGCTTTAGTGTCAACCTGACACACCTGGGTTCAGGGAGCCTCAATCGGGGAATTGCTTCTATTGGACTGGCCTGTGGCCATGTCTGAAGGGCATCTTCTTGATGAGTGATGTGGGAGGGCCCAGCCCACTGTGGGGGCTGTGTTGCATAAGAAAGCAAGTTGAGCAGGGGCCAAGGGAGCAAGCCTGTAAGCAGCGTTCCTCCATGGCCTGTGCTCTGGCTCCTGCCCCCAGGTTCCTGCCCTGAGTCCCTACCCTGGGCTCCCTGATGAACTACATGCGACCTGGGAGATGTAAGACAAATAAACCCTTTCCTCCCCAAGTTGGTATTGGTCAGAGTATTTTGTCATAGCAATGAAGAGAAACAAACCAGAACAGAGAGAGAGGAAGGAATGGATATATAAAATTCTTCCTCTTCTGAATTTGCTCCACTTATCTTATTTCAGTTCCCTTTTGTCCTCTGCAGGATCTGCCTGGAACGTCTGTTGCCAGGAGACCACTGCTGAAGACTGTCCACTGCTGTGGCCTCTTAAAAGACTTAGAACTTAAGGAGGAGCTGAGGAAATTATGGGTTTGCTCTTGAACACATAACAGTGCTCTAAAAGTTACAATACAATGTTTTTCCAGAGAGTGCCTGGTTAGGTAATCATACAGAACAATGAAAGCATAAGATGTAAAGGAAAGAAAAAAAAAAAACATTTGAAAAATCTACCATGCATAATTCCATGTAAATGAGAGAGGGGGCAAAAGTGAAAACTCCATCTTATTTATAGGAGAACTTTCTGTTCTTTATTGCTTATTTATTCCAATTTAAAAGTACTCTACAGAGCTCTGCTGCCTGTAGTTTCTAGTCTATTATTTATCCATTTATCATGGTCTTTCACACAAGGAATTTTGAAGCAGTTAGTTCCATGAAATGGACAAGTGGCTATTGGGGTAGAGCAGCAATGAAGGAGAAAACTGCAGCTTGTGAGAATTTGGCATTAATGCAAATTCCTAGAATTTTATATTGGCACAGGATCCAAGAATCTGGGTCACATAAATGGTGTCCAGGTAACTCACGGCACTACGACAAAATACAATGATCAGTAGGAGACATTTCAAAGATAGATGAGTGCCAGGCCAGAGATATGCACCAGTTCCTATGCCAAGGATAGGCCCAGGAATATTTGCATCTTGAAAGGCAGTTAAAATATTTTTTAAATGTTTATGGCAAAAGAAATAATTTGCAATCTACAAATTTTATCTGAATTCAAACACAGCTAAAACGAAAGCAGAGAGAGAAAACAGGTTCATCTTTTCTAAACTTTTGTAGTATCAAGGATATTTTTTATGTTCTTTGTATTTGTCTTGATGCTATCACACATTAATATTCATACAATGTTCATGGTTTCCAAAGAACAATTAAATGTTTAAAAATTTTATTTCCAAAAATAATTTTAGCCCCATGTACATGAAGAGCAATTAAAAGGCCACACTGTGTCTGGTGTGATGGTTCATTGCTCTAAACCCAGTACTTGAGAGACAGAGGCAAGCAGATTTCTGTGAGATCATGGCCAGCCTGGTCTACACAGGGAATTCTAGACCAGGTGGAGCTATAGGAAAACAAAACAAAACAACAAAAACCTAAAAAGCCACACTGCAAATAAAGATGAGCTTCTATATAAGATTTAGAAGCTGCTGGAAGATGCTACCTCCCAGGGAGATGAAGATGAAGTTTTGATGACCAAGTTCTGCCATGAGTCAAAGTGCAACTATGCAATGGCTTCTCAACTTCACCAAGCTTCAAGCCTCTGTGTGTGTGTGTGTGAGAGAGAGAGAGAGAGAGAGAGAGAGAGAGAGAGAGAAGAAAACACATTCTTAATGTTCCCCACTTTTAAAGATATTACGAGAATTAGATGAGAGTTTGTGTGAAAGTAGTGTGCCTGGCACATTATAAGTGCTTGAAATACATTAGCTATCATCATTATCATTATCTTCTAGTTCATTTAAGTTGATAAGATCATAAGCTCTGAGGCAGAGTTTGTGCACGGCAGACACAGGGCCACAAAGCTAATTGTGAACTGCTAAGAAAATGAAAGGAATTTATTGTCTACACAGACCATGTAAAGAGGATTTTTTTTTTTTCTGGAGAAAGTAGGCTTATATGAAAACAACAACAAGAAGAAATATATTTTAATGCTTTTTGTAGGATGAGGGAAGAAATTGATGAGACTATATTAAGGAACTTTTTATATTTATTACTTTTATTTTATGTGTATGAGTGTATTGACTGCTTGTATGTAAGTGCACCTGTGGAGATCTGGCCCATGTGATCATGCTGTCAATATTTCCATTTGAGGAAAGAGAAACAGCCTTTAAAAAGTTGCTTAAACTTTAGATGGGTTTCTATCCCATCTAGCTGGCTGCCCATTCCCTAAAATAACCCTGACCCCTCATTGACCACTTGCTCACATTTGCTATCTAAGTAAATATAGTTGTTTTTCATCAGACAGTATGAAAGTTTACAGATGATCATAGAAAAAGAAGCTAGAATTATACCTAATATCATGTTTTTCACAATAGAACTGGTAAGCTTGGAGCTTAGAATATTGTCTTCTACTTACTTCATGAAAGTACAGACCATAGTCCTGCAAGTTAGAGAAAACCACAGTAGCTCTGAAAACCCTCAGTCCACAGGATTCAGCAATTTCCACTTGAGAATGCTCAAGGGTTCATTTCACTTCCATCTTTAAGATTCATGTTCAATTTTGACACATGAGACATATGTCTCAATTCCTTACAGTCCCAATCCTGTGAAAACAGATGACTCAGACACTAGACTAGGAGCATGGTATTGTAGCACTCAACCTTATGCTGACTAGAGAGGCTTCAAGTTGATGAGACAAAAACAGCAATGCCCCAACCCAGAACATATGCTGCCCTGTAATAAGAAAAACAAAGCCAAATATAAATATAAAACAATGTTGTGTTGTTGAAATTAGGCAACTCTCTGTTTCTCATTACTTGATCATTACTTTGGGGATAGCTGTTCCTTTAAATGAAATCTATCTTTATATAAATTTACGAATTCAGGGACTGATTTCTCCTTTTCTCTCAAAACAGCCACAGCACAAGTAAATAAGTCAACCATAGAAGAACAGTAATCATTCCATAGCAGTCACTGCAAGGCAAGCAAGAATTCCAAAGATAAATTAATCTTGGGCATCAAAATTCTCAAACAAATAAATAATAGTTGAACAAACCAAAAAACCTACCCTGAGAATGAACAAGTTTGATATTAAAACACTGTTTATTTTCAAATTATCTAAAAACTACACAAAAGAATGGTATTTTAAGTATGTGAAAATGCAATGCTTTTTTCCGTCTACTGAATGCCAATGAATCAGTGTTGAGAGGCACTTACAACATTCTTAGATATGTCAACACCCAGCAAAGGGCTAGACTGGTATTAAGAGTTTAACATGGATTGAATACCTACTGTTTACCTTTGTTTTCGGGGTTTGGCATTCAAAGAGCTATCTTGTGGGGCTGACCATGTAAGTTCGAATTCACCTCTGATCTGAAGAGTCCTGAAGGTGAGGCCAGGGAAAACGTCAGAAAGATTTTGACACATAACTAGAAGTTGAAAGCAATAGGAGATTTTTTGAGTTAGACAAAGTGAGAAAGCATTTCAATGGAGGGCATGGCTTTTGCAAAGTCACAGATGTGTGAATTAGCTTATGGCAATCGGAAAACAAGCAAGGACATTGAATGGCTGCAGCAGACAGGGCGATATAGGAGCAGCAGAAGGTGCAGCAGGAAATGCAGTCAGGAATTTGATCTTGTGGGAGTCTTTAAGCCTAATCAGAAGGAGGTAAACAAAGCCAATCTGTATCTTAGAAAGATGCTTTCTGCAGCGGTGTTCAGTCAGATGAAGGCACCAATGTTGCCCCATTCAATATGGAAGAAGACAAGAGCTGAATCTGAGATTTTGTTGGGTTGTAGGAAAGGGGGAATTGACAGATGTGTAGGAGAAAGAACTATCAATCTCTGGAGTTTCTGATTTGAGGAATTCAGTAAGGGGAATGTTCTATATGGAGAAAAGCAATACATAGGGCACAAATCCCAGTCTTTGGAGTATTCATGCAGAAATTAAACTGTGAGATCAATGTATCTGATCTGTCATTACCTAGGACACACCAAGTGATTATTTTGCATGCCACAAAGTTACAGTCAACTATTTTTGATGATTTCAGTAATTTCTGAAGGATAAAGACTCTTGCAAAGATCTATTTGACAGCTCTATGGCAAGGATTTCAACAAAGACCTGCAACCTGGCATACTGGGTGCAATGCTCATGATGAACTAACGAGTAGTATTGGTGTGGTGAAAATTACCTCTGAATTAAGTGTTGCTTGAGGGCAGATAGTACTTCATTGCAATATTAACCAATGCAAGTAGCTGTTCAGTATCATCAATGTGGTTTTAAAAAACAAAATATCTAAGTTCAAGTATATATAAATAACATGTATATATTCAAGTATGAAACTAGCACCATATTTCTCAGTGGCTTACAATTTTACTCAGAACAAGGACCAAAGTTGTCACACTGGTGAGAAAGACCCTCCATGATGCGCCTTGTGCCTCACCTTTCTGAACTCATTTCTCTTTACTTTCCTCTTGTAGCCCCAATATTTCAGCTCCACTGTTCTCTTTGCCACTCCTGAAGCATCAAGTGCTTAAAAATTCCTCTTTTTTTCCCTAGAATGTAGTTCTTGCAGATGTCTGTCTGATTTTGTCATCAGTCAGGTGTTATCCTTTAAATGAGTCCTTCCTTGGCCACTTGATTTAAAATTGTAGCACCCAAGACAGCTACTTCTGTCATTTTCTGATGCTTTATTTTCTTCATAGCATCAAAAAGTAGTTTTAATATTTCGTCTAAACGTCTTAACTGGAGATAATGAATGATTAGGAGATAATAATGACAGTGTTGATGGCAGCTGCAGAAAGGATCTAGATGAGGGGTATTAGAATGTAAAACACACTGAGCTTCTGCTATCTGAGGAATGGCCCCCAAAACTCATTTACTTAGCTGAAAAATTTCCTTCCTCATTCAGTCTTCTGAAGTCAGGTGACTGTTGAAGACAGCTCTTCTCTGTGCAGTGACTTGGTGACCCTGGATCTTTGCATCATATGAATTTACCTTCTCAACACATGACTTGCATGCTCGCCACCAAAGGGGAAGACAGAGAACAGAGAGAGATCCCAGAAGCTGTTCTCTAGTTTAGGTCCCACACTTAGAGGTGGTTGCACAGTCCTGTTGAGCTGCAAGGGCAGCACGTGCAGTCTCCTAACTGCCTGATGAGGAGAGGAGAGACAGTTCCAGGATGGTCTTATTTTTTACTATTATAGTTTTATTTTCAATTGGTCCATAGAAATTGCACATGTTTACAGAGTACAATGTGACATTTTAACATATATATAACATACATATATATGTATACATGTACAATGTATATACAATATGCATAATGTATATATAATATATATGTGTAATGTAGATAAACTATCACGTCAGGACAGTTGGCTTATCTGTAACCTCAGACATTTACTCCTTACATTGAGACCATTAAAAAAATCCTCTTTACAAGCGGATTCATTATTGTCATCCATTCATATCCTACTATGTTGTACAACATCAGAAGTTATTATTCCTGTAAGAGCCAGGGGAACAAAACACCCGCTGCTAGTTAATGCACTCTAGATATGACGGGGGAGCTATATCAGTGAGATCTCCATAGTATAGTATTCTAACAAGATCTGCATAATGACAAAGCCAGTTGATATGCCAAGAAGTTTCATGGGGTCCCACCGGGAGATGAAGAGCTACACAGGCAATCAATGCATGCTGAGGGAGAATCAGTTTTTTCCAGGGACTAGTTCCCTGAAGGGTTATCTAACCCCAAATAGTCAGCCCTAATCACAGGTACATACGAGCAACAATAAATGGACTCAGTGCCGTATATATGTGTGTGTGTATATATATGCATATTTATAAACATATGTATATGTAACAATAATCAAAGAAAGAAGAGGATAAGAAATTTAGAATGAGTGGGAGGGTCATAGGTGAAATTAGAGGGGGAATGGAAGGATGGAAATAATACAAATATAATACTCATGTATGAACTTCTCAAAAATAAAATAAAGGCATTTTTTGAAGTTGTTGATCAGGGATCTTATAGACCCTCAAACAATGCTGGCAACCACTCCTGCTCTTGGCAACCCACCAGAAATTGATGGTAAGAGCTTGATGGTATGCATGAGCTGTACAACAAGCAAGGAGAAATCAAACTAGAGTTGACTCCAAAGCTTCATCTCTGTGGTTAGCTGCCATAGTGCTAGAAGGTGGCATCCTACCAGAAGAGAAAATTAACCATTATCCTTACCCAGCTATGAATCCAGTGAGATACAACAAACAACTAATCTGGCAAGATATGCTGTCTGGTGCAATACTGGCCCAAATGTCGTGGGAGTAACCAACCACTCTCTAATTGGATTTAAAGTCCACTTCATAAGATGGAGCCCATATCTGACACTGATATCAGGCCTAGGAATCTGTCATTAGACAGGACACAGGCCATAAGGGAGAACCTAACATTATCCTTCTTTTAAATAGATATAATATGAAAGTAACACCTAATGACTTATTTTTGTACCCACAGTAATAGTAGTGATATTTTAACTCTGACCTGAGAAGCTCCCTTTTGCAGCAGATGGTGATTATCACAGAAACCTACAACTGGCCAAAGTGCAGAGAACAAGAATGCTTATCCCTGAATTGGACATCTATATAAAGCTTCTGCTTCCCAAGGCTCAGGAATCACTGTAGAAAAAGGGCAGAAAGATTGTAAGAGCCAGATGCGGTGGATGGCCACAAGGAAACAGACTTTTCCAAACAGCTAGTCAGTTACTCATATAAACTCACAGCAGGGCTGGAGAGATGGCTCAGTGGTTATGAACACTGGTTGTTCTTGCAGAAGACCTGGGTTCACATCCCAGCACCCACGAGGCTGCTAACAACTGTCCTAACTCCAGTCCCAGGGGATCCGGCAGTCTCTTCTGACATCTGCAGGCATTGCACAACACAGGTGTACTTACCTACATGCAGGCAATACACACATACACATAAAATAAAAACAATTTAAAAAAAGAAAAAAAAACCTCACAGCAATGCTGACAGCATGAAAAAGTTCCATACAAGCTCAAGTCAGACAAAACCCCAGCACAGGCTCGGGGAAGTGGGTAAGAAAACCCTAATCCTACCTGAAGGACTGTTGGCAACTGATGGCTGTTGGGAGGGGATAGTCAGGGGATCTAAATATGATCAAAATATATTATATAAAATTCACAAAAATAGAAGTCACTGTTCTTCTTCAGCATTGCACCTGCTCACCCTCTTCTTTATTTCTCCCCTCCCTGAGACCCTTCCTAGGCTCTGGTAATTAATATTCTACTTTATACTTCTTTGAGATCAACTTTTAGCTTCCACACATAAGTAAGAACGTGTGGTTTCTGCTTGTTTTGTGGGTGGTTTATTTTATTAAACATGTCCTACAGTTTTATCTATGTTGCTACAAATTGCAGACATTTATTCTTTCCCTGGATGAATAATATTCAACTGTGTATATGCCATCTTTTCTTTATCCGTTCTTCCACTCATGGAAACCTAGGTTGGTCCCATACTTTGACTATTGTGAATAATACTGAGACAAACAGTACATTTATGTGATGTGCTGATTGCATTGCCTTTGGATATCTAGCTAATGGGATTTCCAGGATCATATCAGACATCATTTAATTTTTTTTCAGAGACTTCTATAATACTTTCCCGAGGGGCTGTACTAGTTTATATTTCCATCAACCTGTTTGAGAGTTCTCTTTCTCTACATCCTTACCAGAATTTGCTTGCTTTAAAAAAATCTTTTTGATAAAGGCTAATCTAACTGGGATGGAATGATAAATCATTGCAGCTTACATTTGCACTAGGCTCATCTTAAACTGCAGCATGCGAGAAGTCTTGAGCAGCATTGATCAGGAGAACTGGCTAAGGCAGTCACTGCATTTGGGAAAAAGGAACTCAGGTTTCAGGTTTGGGATTCTGTTTTCAAACTCAAAAAATGGAGGAAACTAGAAATATCCTGTTCACATCTAGTTACAAACATGGTAACAGAAGGGCTGAGGAAATTGCTAGTCAGGAAAGTGCCTGCTGAGCAAGTGTGAGGACCAGAGTTTGGATCCCTAGAATCTATGTAAAAAGCTGGGAATGGTAACTTGTGCCTGTGACCCCAGCCTTTGGGGAAGTAGAGAGAGGCAGATTCCTGAGCTCCTTGGCCTTGCAGGCTATCCCAACGCATGATCTTCAGGTTCAGTTAAAGAACCTGTCTCAGAAAATAAAGGTGGAAAGAGATAGAGGATAAACACTCAGTGTAGACATTGGGGCTCCACAAGCACACATGTGCACCTGTACCTGTATGCACATGTCCCCCCCCCACACAAAATTTTTAAGCAGAATTTTCAAATGTAGGTTACCATTCAAATGCTAGTATATGAATAATGCATCATGATGCAAAGGAAAAATCTGTTCAGATGAGATAAAATTAATAATATTCACATTTTACATCAATGTTGATAAAATTCCATTATTAGAGCCATAGAGAATGTGATCATTTCTAGATCTGTGTGATTTTGTTAATAGTGAAGAAAGGAGCTGGTTAGGTAGTAACATTAGCTTATTTTATATTTATGGAGCATGATGGAAAGGCCAAAGTTAATTAAAGATTACTGAAAGTACATGCTTATAGACCATGAGGCATGATTCTCTACATTGCACCTACCATCAATGCACTCAATACTGGACGCCTCTGTGGTAGGTTATGCTCTGTTGCATAGGCTATTGTACCATGTAATCAACACTTCTCCAATGATTCAGGCCTATTTAGCACAAGGTGTGACACTGACCAAATTCAGGTCTCATTAGGCTGTATTGAAGAATCTATAAAAATCTCTTAATGCTATTACGTTTTTAGATTTGGGTAATTAATGAGTACAGTTCTTGTCCAATTTCAAAGCAAATGAATTTTGATATCATCACTTCGTTAGTCTCCTGAATGAAGGCTCTCATTGATGATAAGATGCCAGTGCTAATAATGGTAATAATGACATCTTCTTTGCCAGGTTTCTGTACTCAGAAATGCATTGCAAATAGCAAACACAATTTCTGAGGTAATACAGTTCAAAAGACATAACTGCACATATTCCACTATTAAGATATGATTTGGGTCTCCTAGAAAATTCTGGGTTATTCTACAATAGCAGGGTAGGAGGAATTCAAGCTACCTGCTCCAGTTATTTACAAAATAAACAAATTGCCCTGGGAGCGCTTCATCAGTTGACTATAGCAGGCCATTTGCTGTCTAGAAGAAAGTCCATTCCATTGTGGGCAACTGACTCTGACAGCAAGTATTTCATAGAGCAAGATAACTGGTTCTGTGGAAACTCCACCTGCTACTAGATTACAGCATGCTTCTTGCTGCTGGTGACTATACTGTACACACACATAGTGAACATTATATCTTCAAAGTCATTTAAGGTCATACATAGAGAGCTTAAACTATTAGAGATCATAAACCAATCAGTATTAGGGTAATCAACACACAAAGTCCAGATGAGAATCTTCTCACTGAATCCTGTAATAAAATTTCCCCGTTTTACTATTGGACTTCATAGCTCAACTATGCTGTTTAAAAAAAGATGGTTTCAGTCAGATCAGACATAAATAGATGTTCTCATTTACGTACTAGAAGGCAGACAGCACATGAACAGTAAAATAAAGCCTTCTATGTCATAAGTTCACCACACCAGCACTCTGAAACATGCCAACTGCTGTCTTTTAAAACCAAGGATAACAGGAGCATGGTGAGTGTTGGATGGTGCTTTATATGCTCTTGTGAAAAATGGAACCAGGTTACTGCAAAGTCACTGCTTTTTTGTTTTATTTTGTTGAAAGCATATAATGCCACGTTCACTCAAGGGTGTGAGTTACTGCCCCCCCTGTAAAATATTATAACCTCGAGAGTGATTGCTTTTCTTCTTTTATTCTCTTTAGAACACTTCTACAATCCTCTATGATAAAAGATACTCAGTGAGCTGGCCACAGTGCCAAACTGATGGCATATTGTACAGACCATTTGGAATAAAAAGCACAGGAAAGTAGCTGGGTAAAAATGGAACGTCCAGCCCAGAATATATAACTTCCTACTTCATGGTTCAGAGACATGCCAAAACCATGACACACACATACATATACATGCATGCGACACACAGAGGCAGGCATACATGCATGTGCACACTGCTTGAGCAATGTCAACAACCTCAAATCTTTATTCCTTTCTCAGATCTCTTTTTCTATTTATTTACTTCTTACCCAGGTTAAGCAGAAATGTGTTTGAATTCGATGAACTCATCGTCAATCACTTTCATCAGACCCTTTGTGTCTTATAAGTCCAGTGGTGTCCTTTACATTGAACCTCACTCACAGCTCAGCAAACCTCAGGCTGGGGGCCAAATTTCTGGTCTGCTGCCTGTTTTTTAATGGCTTGCAGGTTACCAACTTTTGTATTCATATTTTTAAGTGGTCATTATAATTTAATTCACAATAATTTTGTCAAATTCAATTTTAATGTTTGTAAAATGCAATATTTGGATATTTTTCACTCATTTACTTACACATTGATTATGACTTCTTTTGAGCTTCAGGAACAGGGCTGTATAATGGCACCCTAGAGCACTTGCCCTCACACCTAAAATGTCTGCTATTTAACTGCGTAAATTGTTGCCCATCTCAGTGTATATGAGTGACCCCTCTGCAGTTGGCAGTGCATAACCTGTATGGGTACCCACAGAGGACAGGAGAGGGTGTTGGATTCCTTGGAGATGGAGTTATGGGGAGTTGTGAGTTGCCCCATATGAGTGCTGGGAACCAAACTCTGGTGCTCTGGAAGAGAGCTTCCAGAGCAATCTCTCTAGCATCACACAGTCCTACTTTCAAACATCTGTTATCTAAGTGCTTTTCCTTTCCAGAATCTGGACCAGTTGAGATTCTCTTTATTCAACCTTCCCACTTACTACTTACTGCTCACTTAGTACCACCTAACCACCCTTGTGCCTGCTCATGCTGCTGGCTCTCTTTACATGTTTGTTACTATCTAACACTGAAAGACAGGCTCAGCTATCACTTTCAATGTTGCAGATTAGAAACATGTCAAGACAATGTGGTTTTGTGCTATCAGGAATTCATGCAATACTTCCCTAACATGCTGTCCATAACCTGTCTTACATGGTCCTTAGTCATACATTCAGCTCCGATTATTGCTAGATCATATGGTCCTGAAGCATGAGGACTAGTCATAGACATTCTTTGATCTTTAAGAAAGTTTCAGATGTGCACAAGCTTAGTACAATGACTGAGCCTAGGTTCCATGCCAAACTTTAGTGCATGCAATCCCATCCTTCCTTGGTCGTAGGTCTGAAGAAAATGTCAGTGGAATGGCAAAAGACACAGTTAGTGTTTTTAAAAAGTTGCTATAGGCAGGCTTAGTTCTGTAAAAAAAAAAAAATCAAGAGTTTGGAAAGGCATGAGCCCAAGATTGAGTTCAGTAGACAGACACTAAGCCAGAGACTAGCCAGGTCTTAAAATGTCAGTGAAATTCAAGCCTCCATTTACCAGGCCAGGGCCCAGGGTAAGAGTCACCAGAAAAAAGGATATTGTGTATATGTGTGTAGTTTGGTAAGAATTGCAGAGTGACTTGATACTAGAAACACTGTGGCTCTAAGAAGGTGCCTGAGCATAAGATTTGGATTTAAGATTCCCTCCTTACTTCAATGCTTAAGTATCATAGCTGTTAAGCCAGTAGGTATGGGGCCACCAGGTTTCTGTGGCTCGAATAATGGTATCACTTTATTGATATTAATATAAAATAGTTGAATTCATTCTTATGTTGTCTGGGCAGGTTTTTCTGTGCACTATTCATCATTATTCACATATTAGCATTGAAATGGTAGTCTACATGCAAACCCCTCTGATGTAATAATTCCTAAATTCTACGAGTTTGCAAACATGGTTGTAAAGTAGATACCCAATTTCCTTAAAGACATATGAGTAATGATTGGCTCAACCAGACATTGTAGATACAAGTCCAGTTTATTCCAAGATGAGATCACATCATGGGTCAGAAGAAAAACTCCCACTGAGTCTGATTTGAACTGAACGTAAATACTGAGGACTCCTTAAGTTACTCTTGCTTAGACTGCATATAACCCAGGGCTTACAATGAGGCTATTACACTTTCTCATGCCATATGCATTATAGCTCTGTAAGGAAGCTGAATTTTCTATTTTATAGGTGAAGAAATAAGGGCTAATGGAGACTAGGTAATTTGTGGAACTGAGAACTAAAAGCAGGTATCCAAGAATATGAATTAATTCTTCATCATGCCTCTACTACAATATCGCACTTTGTTAACAAATGCTAGTAAATTAATAGTGATAAGAATTACAAAAGAGGTTCAAGGGTTCATCATGGTATACTACATGATAGCACTAATCTTTTTTTGCCCATTTTTTCCTTTGGTAGAGAACTTGCATCTTATCTATTGTTGGTCCATGAAACTCACAACTCATATATGTACTCCATCCCATCACCAAAAACTCAGGGAGTAATTTATAAACATGTTGGGGCTGGGCATGGTTCTATAATCCCAGCATTCAGGTGACTGAATCAGGAAGATTATGAATTCAAGGCCAGCCCGAGATACATGGGGAGACTCTATCTCAACAAGCAAACAAATAAATCAAAAGAATATACTTACTGCTCTGGGGAGTTGCTTTAGATCCCTGGCTAACAAACCCTTCCACAAAGCAGTCACACTTGCTTTTAGGCTTTATGCTATTTTATTCATTTACCTTGAGCTCTGCTACTTCTCCAGTCAATCACTGTCATCATGTCCCCTCCACATTCAAGGTCAGGGCATCAGTAAAACCCACCCTGAATTCAGAATGGAATTTTCTCTACCTACTTCTGCAGCATTTTCTATACCATTTATAGTGACCCATAATTCATCTGAAATAATACTTGTGTATGCACTACAAACTTCAAGAACATATTGTAAACATCCAAGAATCTGCCCTCTTCTTTGTATCTTGCACAGTGTGTTGTAATTCTATTTGCACAAAACCAGTATTTTAAAATGTTAGATTTAATTACAATAATGTGTAAATTAAATTTCACTTTCTTAGGTTCCTGAAGATTTCTAATTTTTCCTTCAGAAGTTTATGCCTATTTCACTATTTTTTCCAAGCTCATTCTTTCCAGTCCATGCAAGTCTTTCTGCCCACTAGAAAAATTTAAGACTGAAGCCCTTGTAAGAAATGAAAGAAGTGGCGGAATTGAATTAAGGTAGAGTGTGACTCCCTCCCTCCCTCCTTTTCTCCATTTGTCTTCCGTCCCTCCCTTCATCTTTCTTTTATTTGAGACAGGGTCTCACTCAAGCTGGCTTTGAATGTCTTAGATTACAGAGCGCAGAGATATTGTGAAGATCTTAGTCAAGCAAACACTCTCACTACTGATAGTAAGTAGAGGATCATTAGCATGCAATCTCACTTTCAGTCTTTAATGAAATACTACACCTATTTGCATGCTAGGTCCATGGATCCTTCCAAGAAGTTCTATTCAAATCCCTCAGCTACATAATTTGCACTGCTGTAACAGTCTGAGAGTTGAGGAAGCCCTTTGAAAGACTGATCTAAAGGGCAAACCATATTCTGGACAGGTTAAAGTTTAGTAAAGGAGACTTTCCTTCTCATTTGGTAAATATTAATGTCTTTATTAATAGATGGCAAATGAGTACCAGATTTTGAAAGAAATTATCTTCATTTTCATGACTACGGAATACTTACCACTAATGACAAAAATCCAGATCCATTCTTCTAAAAACTGTACCTTAAAAATATTTGGCAGAATATCAAACTTTAAGATTCTACCAGATAATAAGTTCTCTAGTTTTGATAAATTTGCAGAAGCATCCCCCAAATAAAATCAATTTTTAATTATCTGTCTAGCTAGACAATAGTAGCTGTATATATTACGCATGATAATGTTCAATAAAGTCACCTATATTACCCACTAGAATGTGTTAACCATTTGAAGCAATATTTGCTTCATACTTTTCCCCTTTACTTAATATTGAAATCTTCTACCAGCTAGAAAGTAATGAAGGGATCCTAGGGGATAATAGAAACAAGGTTTAGCCAGGATTTAAGAATTCACTAGGATAATCTATCCAATTATAACTTTGACTATAATCAAGCTTAAAAAATAATGTGCCTATCAATAAAGTGAATTACTGTGGAAGAAAAACAATGTCCTTATGCTAAAAATGTCCAAATCTATTCCTTCTAGAATCCATTTTTTACTTTTCATGTTATTATATACAGTTTTAATATGATATTACTTCTAATCTTTCAAGTACCCTGTCAGATAAACTTAATTATGTCCCAGTGGCTTGCAAGCAAAAGAAAATTGCAGCAGAAAACTTGGTCATTCATCTAGATATATTTAGTTCATATAACAGTGGTTCTCTTTTGTTTAAAGGAAAAGACTCAGATGGGGAATCAGACACATTAAACTTTTTTAGAAGGCAGAGGAGGATGCCTAAATTTGAGATAATCTAGACAGGCAATTCTTCATCAGACCTGTAGGAAACTCCAGAAGGCTTGCACACAGACACAGACAGACATTTCTTGGGGACTCCAGCATGTGCTTGTGACTTGCTGGTGTGTATGTGTTGCTCTCGCATGGCCCTGAGGGCTTGACTAGACTATCAGTGGACGTTTGCACCTCATGACTTATGGAGATTAACGAGACCCAGTCACTGTGAAGAGGATGCATCTTTATAAGAGAAGGATTGGGTTCAGGCATGGGTGGGGTCACAGCATAACCTGTTGAGAGTGTCTTACTTAGCTTCTCTATTGCTGTGACAAAACACTCTGATCAATATCAACCTGGGGAGGAAGAAAGGACTTATTTGACTTATATCTCCCAGGTGACAGTTCATCACTGAGGGAGCCCAAGGTAGGAACTCAGGGCAGGAGCCTTCAGCACAGACCATGGAGGATAGCTGCTTACTGGATTGCTCCTCGGCCTGTGCTCAACCTGCTTTCTTATACACACAGGACCACCTGCCCAGGCATGTCACTGCCTGCCCACAGTGGGCTGGACCCTCCCACATCACTCAAAAATCAAGAAAATGCCACACAGACATGGCCAGAGGCCACTCGCATGGAGACAACTCCCCAAATTGAGGCCCTTTCTACCTGTGTGTGTCCAGTTGACAACTTAAGCTATCCAGCACAGATGGGGTCACCCCTAAACCTGCTGTGAGACAATACAAGTTTTCATAGTAAGATAGAGCTTAATTTATTTCAATTGGTGTTTTGAGCAGCCACTGTACATTGGAGGTTGGATGCTGTTACAATGATGAAAAGAGCAGGTACCAGCTTTTGAGAATCTCAGTCCATTAGCGGAGACTCAGTCACAGCTAATGACCATACACCATGAAGAACAGTTTCAGAGAAACAAATTCAAGGGCAGTTTAATCCCCAGGATAACCAAATTAATTCAGCTAGGGATTAACTACAACTGAGAAAATAAAGAAGTTTTCTCAGACACGGGAAATTAAGAGTAATCTGGGCACAAAGAACAGATGACATGAAAATGTATAGGTTCAGCTTGGCAGAGCGCAGGCTTCCTGACCACTTAGCCTACTGAAGGCTGTCCAGTCTCCTGCTTGCAGCTGACACTCTATTTTCTATTTACATCTGCTTTCATGCTTAGCATCTCTGTCCTTCTCCCTCTGCTGTCTGCCCCCTTTTCCTCATGTATTTTCCACACCAGGGAGCACTGACTGCACCGTTCTTTTTTCTCTCCCTGGCACCAAAGGATGCTGCTCAATCCAGTAGCCACTAGCCACATGTGGCTATGCGACTTGTAATGAAAATGAGTTGAAATTAGAAATTCATTCCCTCAGTTGCCCTAGCAACATTTTGAGTGTTCAAGAGTCACATGCGGCTACCACATTGGACAGAGCAGAAATAGATTTTCATATGAAAACCGAGAAGCATGAGCATCTACCTCAGCTTGATGTCTTTGTAAGGCGCTACTTACAAAAATCATCAAATTCCTGTATCTTACTCATATTGGGAGATGAGAAACAAAGTTTCTAAAATTCTAGTACAGTTACCTTTAAGATATGAATATCAAATCATTTTATTATTATTATGTATATGTGTGTATTGCCTGCATGTAGGTAAGTGCACCTGTGTTCTGCAATACCTGTGGAGGTCAGAAGAGGCTATCAGATCCCCTGGTACTGGAATTACAGACAGTTGTTTAGCTGCCATGTGGGTGCTGGGAATTAACTCAGATCCTCAGCAAGAGCAGTAAGAGCTCTTAACTGCTGAGTAATCTCTCCAGCACCCTGAATATCCAACTACTATGAGCTGAGATTTGTTTTCTCCTAAAATTCATATACGAAGCCCAAATTTCCAAATGTAATATTTGGATGCGGGGTCTTTGAGAAGAAACTGGGGTCAGGTGAAATTATGAGGTTAGTGTCCTAAGTATGAGATTAGTAGTGTCCTTATAAAAGCGGAAGAGAGAGCAAAGCTCTCTTGTGTCTGCTAGGTGACCAGCCATGCTGATAATGCAGCTATATATCAGCCAAGTAGGGCTGCCCTCTCTAGGAACTCAATCAGTCAGCACTGTGTGACCTTAGACTTCCTGAAAACAGAATGATGAGAGATGCATGTTGTTTGGTAGCTTGTTAAAGCTGCCTGAGCTGGTGAAGATACCAACACACCATATTTTGATCAATTCCTATTGCACTGGCTGGAAGGAACTGCTCCGTGTTAGCCACGTTGAGTGGGTGAATGAAACACAGCGTCTACCTCACTGTTAGGACAGCCAGGGAGAAAAGGTTACCGAAAGGAGGGAGGAAGAGAAATCTTTTTAGTTCTTGAGTAAACAAAATCAAAGGAGGTAAAAAAGAACTACTTTATGCCTCCAAGCTTTAAAAATTAGATAATATCCAATTCTTCCAGTCGGAAGTGGGATTATTCTCACAAGAACGAAAAAGGAAGAGTTTTGATAAATTCAGTTCAATGAATTGAGATTTTTTTGAGATAGCTGGGTAAACTTGGATTACATAATTTGTATCAGAAAAATATGTTCTAAGGTTCAGATTTCACATTAAGTCAAATTTATATACCTGGTTATGCGTTTCTTTTGCAGGTTAGGTAGGGGTTGTTTATGTTTGTCATACTGAACCATCTTATTTACTGAAATATATTTAAAAGGTATTTACTCTCAACTGGAACATTCAGATTTGTTACTATTGAATTGAACCCATAGAATTTCAAACAGTTCACACTGAATGTTTGGTCTAGTCAAAGTTGATGTTGTGGAAAGGAGGAAAATGTATTTGATTTGTACACATATGAGATCTTAATCCCCTTTCTCCAGCAACAAACTCTACAAGGCATTCTAAAATAAACTACATTGGGACTGGAGGGGTGGCTCATCAATTAAGAACACTGCTGCTCTTGCAGGGACCTGGGTTCAGTTTCCAGCACCCACATGGAGGCTAACAACTGTCTATAACTGCATTTCCAGGGGAAGTTGATGCCCTCTTCTGACCTCCACAGGCATTGCATGACATAGGTGCACTTACATACATGCAAACAACACACTCATACACATAAAACAAAACAATAGATAAATGTTAGAACAAACTGTCTTGTAATGGAGAAATAAAAGCCTAGCTGAGCTTCAGATGGTTTAGTTTGGCTATGATGTCTAGAAATTGAAGGGGCTCTACCATCAACTTAGAAGACAACAGCTCTGTATTCATATTCTCTCTCTCTCTCTCTCTCTCTCTCTCTCATTTTTTCCATCTACAATGTGAGTACATTTATATTCACGTATGTACACATGCATGTGGAGGCTAGGTGTTGAAGCTGGATATTTTCTTCAGTCACTCTCCACTTTGCTCTCTCTCTCTCTCTCTCTCTCTCTCTCTCTCTCTCTCTCTCTATTTTTTCCATCTACAATGTGAGTGCATTTATATTCACGTGTGTACACATGCATGTGGAGGCTAGGTGTTGAAGCTGGATATTTTCTTCAGTCACTCTCCACTTTGCTGAGGCAGGGCCTCTTACAGGACCCAAAACTTGCCAATTTCATTCCGTCTAGCTAGCCAGCTTGCTCCAGGAGGCCCCTGTATCTGTCTCTGAGCTCTGGGATCACAGACAGGCTGCCGTACTTGCTGGGCTTTCATATGGGTGCGGAGGATCCGAACCGTGGTTCTCAGGGTTGTGTGGCAAGCGCTTTATCTGCCAAGCCCTAAGGCCTTTTTTTCCTTTCTCCTTTTTGCCTGCCTCCCTCCCTCCCTTCCTTCTTTCCTCACCTCCACCTCCCCTCCTCCCCTCCTCCTCCTTTTCTTTCTCATCCTCCTCCCCTCCTCCCTTTCCCCCTCCTCTCGCCCTTCCCCCCTCCTTGTACTTTATTTTTTTAAAGCTCAGGGCAGTTTTTTAGAGTTTAAAAGAAAACCTGCACATGAAAAATAATGCTTCAAACGAGTGCTTTTGAATGTGACTTCATCATATATCAAAATTTCTATTTATTTACATTTCTATTAGTAATAAACACAAACGTTTTTATAAATTCCTTCTTTCTGTTTGTCTATTCTGTATCTCACCTTCTGAGGTGAATGGTTAACTCAGTTGCCCAATTCAGTTGCTATCTAAGTAGTTAGCTTGCATTTCATAAATCTCTAATACAGTAGCTTTGATCATCTTGTAATATCCATTAAGATTTTTCCCTCTAATAAAAAAAATTAGGAATTTTTTCCAGTTTCTAAACTTAGGTGGCTGTGTCTTAGCTGCCCTGATGTGTTTATATTTAATTTAATTTTGCTTTGGCTAGTCTGTATGACATCACTTTCTGGCACCTATATAAATTTCTTTGCTGTAAGTTATACTTTATGAATGTCCCTCATGCTCTTGAAGGCAATGTCAATTTTCTACTTTCCTTGTGTAGTTTTCTTTTTTGTTAACTGAAATTCTCACTTGTATACTAAATGTTTGATCTTTATTAATTGCTTAAGTGATCTTTTGGTGCCTGAGGGGAGTCTGTTAACCTCTCCCACTGTCTTTTGGGAAATTATTAATTTCTCTTTAAAATTCTGTCAACTTTTGCTCCATATAGTCAAAAACAAAGTTTCTAATTGTATGGGGTTAGGATCTTGTATCTCTATTATGATAAATGCACTGTTGACTTATTTTCCTTCATAATTAGTAATCTCATGAAATAGTGTCTCATTTTCTTTTTTTAAGTAGGCTTTTTGACAAATTTGATTTCATTAATATTTGCATGATATATCTTTTGCACTCTTTTAACTTCAAATTTTATACCATTTCATCTCACAAAAAATTCCTATAGTTATGCAAAATCTGTCTTAGACAACTCTGGCTTCTAATGTAGGAGCTAATTGGTTTGCTTTTATTATGATTATAATTTTTGACTCTTGGCTTTTGTGTGTTTCAATGGTTTCCATTTACCCTTTTCTCTTTCTTTTCATATTCTATCAGTTTGTTAACTGATTGAATTAATTCTCCTTTTCTTATAGTCTTTGAAAACTATATATTTTATTTTTAGTCTTTCAATGGTATGTTTAACATATAGAACTGGCATAAGGATATATGAATTTAATTTGTGTCTTTATGCACTTTCTAGATAGTGCAGAGATTGTATCAAAAGGTAGAAACCACACAATTATTTCAACAAGGAGAATTTATATATTAAGAATTAACATCAAGTGAGGTGTGATGTGGCTCAACTTTAATCCTAGCACTCAAGAGGCAGAGGCAGGCTGATCTCTGTGAGATCAAGGCCAGTCTGGTCTACATAGCAAGTTTCAGGCCAGCTGGGGCTATTGGGAGACCTCATCTCAACAACAATAACAACCCCCCCCCCAAACCAAATAAGAATGAGAAGGGGAGAGAGAGGGAAATGAAGAATCAACATAAAAAACTGTTAAATTTGGTAATGAATAATCTGAGATACAAAGAAACTATTCAGTATATGAAGGTTAAACATAGGGGGACTTCAAGTGCTGATTCCAGGCCCAAACATTCAATTCAAGCCCACCATGAGAACAGGACCTTGGAGTTGAGCTCCAGCTTCCCAGCCTGCTTCCCACTGGAGGCTTCAGCATAAGGAAAGGCTTGTGTTAACAGCATCTGCTCCTTTGGCTGTCCCTCCCATGGAGATATTTATGTTATTATTGAGCGCTATAGTTTCTTCATTAAAATGATATTATTCATATTTGTATGTGGGATACTTCAAGATATTATAGTAATATGTTAAATGGAAGCTTATCTGTTTTCTGAGGGGATTCCTTTGATAATTAAAGGGATGGTTGGCTATCTGACCTCCTGGCACCTCTGTAAACACTGTTTACATTAAAATCATTTATTCTACTATGTGGTTAGTCCCTATTGATTAAGGAGTTCTTTCTTTAATTTCTTTTCGCTTCCTTATAAACAATCCCTAGTTTATTGATAAACTG
>NW_008331036.1:1677440-1694253 GCF_000622305.1 Nannospalax galili | reverse complement strand
CTTACTTAAAAGCTAGAAGTTACTTCCTTGTTAAGCTCATGACAGGTATTTAAATTACCTGATTACTTACAAATATAAATTTTCATATCATATAAATAAAATATCAAATATAAATTATCTGATTAAATAGAAATATAAATAACAACTGTGCTTCCAATGAAAAAAAATTCCACATCAACTGAAGGATTCCAAGAACATATTTTTGTATCTTGAGACATTGGTGCAGGATTCAGAAAACCGGAATTCCAACCTGAATCAACTATTATTTACATGTCTTTGAACCCTGAATAATCTTTCACTTCTTTAATTCTTGATTTAAAAGTTTTCATCTTTAAAGTTGTATAATAATCCCTGTCATTGCTCCAGGTTCTCAGGTATTAAAGGAAATAAGAAGTTAAAAGCATTTTAATAAATTCCGGAATCTCATTAGGAGTCTGTCATGTGACCTGCAAACACTATGGCTTGTTAATTCTCTGTGCTAGAGAGTAGGTATGCCTTTGCATAAAAGAAGCTAAGAGTTTATGTCAATCACTTGCAATGAAACAGAAAATAAATTAGGCCAACCCCAAATGTGAAGGGACTCTGAATTCATATTTTTCCCTGCAAATTCCAGAATATATTCATAACGTGAGTGTTCAGGAGCCAGGAAATGGTTGTCCTCACGTAACTGTGCTACACAGGAAACATAAGGTAGATATTTGGGCATTTGGAGCTAGAGCAGACAGAAGTCTAGACGTGCGAGTTCCCCTGCCCCTTCTTTATTTCCTTCCACAAGCCAAAATACTATGAAAATAAAAAATCTTGTCAATAAATGAGGCATAACTTCTGAAATGCCATGCCCTCCCCCATGACATTGGATACACAATATATTTTAATTATGTAAAATAATTCAAGCTACATATTCAATAAGTATAATAATAAGTATAGTCAAATTAATTTTGTTTTCACTCAGTGGATGTTATAAAAGCCTCAAAGGTTAGAAAGTCAGCCAGAAAAGGAAGCCTAATAGGTGGTTTTTAATATTCTTTCTGATTTTAAACATCTTTTGTTATATGGGCAGTTACTGACGGTTGAGTAGATCTGTTTTTATCATCAAGTAAAGATGGACTGTGTTGGCACGGGCACGCTCGGCTTCATTGCTCTTTTCGTACATCTTTTCTTCGCATGAATATGTCCAGATGAACCACACAAGAAGCTCAGCCACACTGGAGCAGGCTCTTTTATAGAACACTGCTGTCAAGTTCAAAGCTAAATTCAAGTATGAAACATCAGAATGTTTTCCAAAGATCAGGAGAATATTTTGTTCAAACAATACAATAGCTAAGTGATCACTGGGTCTTATCATGAACTGGGTCTCTAGAAATATAATATTCTATGAAGTCAGAGATAATGAAAGGTAAGACAATATTATCAATGTTGTTGTTGAAGGCTCACAGAAGTGAACTTATAAAACTGTCATAGAAATTTCAAGAAATAAACCATTGCAATTCCATAAGTAAAGTAAAAGAGTTAGAATATCTTACAATGAATGAGTAAAAATCTATAGATATTGTAATAGAAAACAAATCCTCATCAATGAAAGGGGAACATGTGATACTATAGAAAACCATTTAGACAGGGTGGAAGCAGCTTATTTTATACCAAAACATTATCATTTTGCTAACAACTCCAGTTTTGCTCTAGTCTCAAAGGCTTATATTTTTAAATCTTTTGATGGATTTTACACATTCTTATTAAATAAAAATTTTTAGAAATGCATTAATGCAACTTTAGAAAGAGCTTAAAATGGAAAAGTGCAAGTAAAATATAAGATTTAGTTCAAGCTATTGGGATGGTAGCATCATTTAAAGTCAGAAGAGTCATTTTCAGATCAGAAATCAATTTGGCTAAGGATAAGTTACTGATTTTAGTGGCACTCAGAGAAGAAAAGCCTATCAGAAAAAGAGGCACGTTCAAATCTTAAAAGCCTTTCAACAAAGTTTCGTAGCGTGGGTGGGTGGGCTAACACTGTAAAATTCTGTTGGTTTACTATCAATTTTCCGTAAGTATGGCCCATCATTAGTGGCAAACAAAGGGCCACAGTATGATTAAAATAATTATTGAGCCCTTATTCTCAATAATTGTAAGTGCCTCTTCACAGCAATTGCATAGACACTATGTTTATAACTTTTTTCTTGGAATAATCTTGTACGTGTACTCTGTCTCTGCTATCAGATATAAGGTGAGGCTCAAAGTGTTCAGTAACTTGCATAAGGCTACCCAGTTGGTAAGGGCTAAATGAAACATTTTGAGTAAAGGCTACTGCATGTCTAACATACCAGATTTTCCTACATATCTCCCTTTTGTATATTTTTAGGAAGATATGCAGTGTTTTATGAAATAATTTAGTTAATGATAAACTAGATAGAAATACTCTTTTGGACTCTGAATCCTTTAGCATATACTGGAGACACTCACTCATAAAATGTGAGGCATTACATTTGCAAAGTAGTGAGTTTATGGGCTAGAAGATTACTCAGCAGTTAAGAGCCCTGGCTGTTCTTGCAGAAGACTGGATTAGAATCCCAGCAACCTCATGGTGGCTGATGTGGTGGCTATCAATCATCTGTAACTCTAGTTCCAGGGGGGTCCAATGCCATCTTCTATTCTCCATGGCCATTGCACCACATGGGTGCACGTGCATACATGCAGGCAATACATACATACATATAAAATAAAAATAAAGCAAAACTTTTTTTTTATAGTAGTTGAGGTTGTGAAAAATACAGGTCCACATGAATGATACTTAGGTTTCAGATACCTATGAACTTCTTGGCTTTGCCTACAATGGATCAAGTCTGTGCAAAGCATGTTCTTTTAGAGCAGTCATTAGCGTGGTTTGGGGAACACGCCCTGTTGCACAATTGAAGCTAGCTCAAGCAGTGGCGTGATACCTAAATACAGATCACAAGACACAGACAAGCATGGCTGTAACAGCCAAGGTCAATGCCATCAATCTTTATTTCATTTAAATTAAAGTTACCAGCTGTGGGTAGTGTTGCTTTTGACAGAGGTCACTGTGGTTCACTGCCATTGGACTTTTATCATAGTTGTTGGCTAGAATGATTGAGGGGGCAGAGGTATATTCAGAGGTTAAGGAGTTAGCCCTTAGAACTTTGTTGATAACAAATAACTGCTCTTCAAAGCCTCCCTCCTTGACAATCTCATGTTACTGCTGCCCAGCCCATTTTTTTTTTCTAGTGACAATGACAAATCATGTTCAACACTAATATTTATCATCAGGAACACTGACAAGTGTTGACATACATTAAGGGTTGGTAAGCAACTCTATCATAGTGGTAAATAAGTGAATCATTCTCCTCTGGAGACTATCCAACCCAAGCTATATGACTAGGGTGCACTGTGAAACTTAGTCTTGATGGTTTATTTGCTTGTATTTGTGTATCATGAAAATCGCTGAACTTGAGAAGTTGCTTATGGGATTCAAGTTGTTCACTAGATGCATGAGTGATTGCCATGCTTATAATAAAATGATCTTTTCTTAGTGGGGTACTATAGGCTATACATTCAAAAACTGTTCATATAAAATCACTATTTAGTATATCAAATTCTCCAGAGAGACAGAACCAATAGGATATCCATTGCATTTAAGATTTGACTCAAAGGATTGTGGAAGTCTAGATGCTACACTATCCTTCATCTGCAAATTGGAGAAGGGTAACAGCCAGTGGTGGGATTTGATTTGAATTAGGTCAGAGGATCAAGGTGGCAGAGATGGGGGGTGGGGCAGGGGTTAGGAATGGGTGGTGTTGGTTGGAATTAGCTCTAGAGACCAAAGGCCTGAGAACCATGAGCAAAATGTCAAAGGGCAGGAGCGCAGATCGGATGCAGCAATCTTTCTCTTTCTCTACATTTTTGTTCTGGTTGGTTCCTCACTGGGTTCAATGATCACCCACATTGGTGAGGATGATTTTTACTCTGTACAAGGACTGAAATGCTCATCTCTTTCAGAAACGTCATCACAGACACACCTCCAGAACAGGGTCTGTTTGATGAGCTACCAGAATACTTCCCTTAGCCTAGTAATTAAGTTGACACATAACAGTCACCATCGCAATTGGGTTGCTGGTGTTTCTGTTTCTGCTGCAGGAGTTTGTGTGTACATGCCTTGTGTTCAATGCTTTGTATCACAACTCTAAAAAAAAAAAAAGGTAGAAAACACTATTTTAAAACAAAACAGGTATGTGGTGCACACCTGCACCTTAATCCCAGCACTGAGCAGTTGGAGGCATGATACTCAGGAGCTCAAAGTCAGCCTTAACTAACTACGTAACAAGTTTAAAGCCAGCCTGGGCTACTTGAGACACTGTCTCAGCAATAAAACAACAAAACAAAACTCATCAAAAAGAAAACACCATTTCACGTAATAACCAACTAAAGTCACATGCTTTTTCACGCAAATGTGTAGAAGCTTTTGTTTAGAATTTAGATATGGACAAGGCTGATACAAATAATACAGAAATTCAGTATCAAAGTCTAATTGTGGCTCTCCAAGAACCTATGGCTTGTCACTTCCAACTATTTTTATCACTGTCACCATTTTTAAAAAAATCTTTTTGTTTTATTTACCTTTTATTTTGTCTGTATGAGTGTTTTGCCTCCGTGCAAGTGCATTCATGTAGTGCAGTGCCCACAGAGGCCAGAAAAGCAAGTCAGATCCTCTGGAACTGGAGTTACAATGGCTGTTAGACATCATGATGGTACTGGCAACCAAACTCATGTCTTCTGAAAGACCAGTCAGTGCTCTTAACTGCTGAGCCATCTCTCTAGTCCTCAGCATTTATTTCTAACCAATTTAATTGACTGGTCAACCAGAAGCTCAGAATAAGTACTTCAAAATACTTGGTCACTAATTCACTAATATTTCTGTGGTGTTTATCGGTCTAATTTCTCTACTGTAGTAATCCAGGCCCTCCCTCTGGTGCCATCTGTTTCCACAGTGTCCGCATTATGGCTTCTGTTCCTTGCCTATGCTGATGGCCAGCATCAGGGACCACTGTCAGAGCCCCACTCTACATGGGCTACTTCACTTTCTCCATCAGGCTCAAGAGCAGTGGAAACCTAAGGCCTCTACAGGAGAACATTCATAACTCCCCTCTTCAGCAGGGATTGAGTTTGTATGTGTCCTTTGGCATCACGTGTTAAGCTGCCAGGATGCATGAGAAAGAGGACAGAGGTAACACATTGTGGCGTGCCACACATGGATATTAAGCCCTGCTTCCCCATGAAATGCCTTATTGTGCTTTTAACAAATGACTGTGCAACTTATATGAATGAAGAAACCATGCACAGGATCAAAGGAAGGCAATGTCAAACTATCACACTGTCAAAATCAGGAATGGCAGCAACTTAAGACTTTTTTTTAGAAGGTGTAAGTCATGTTAGTCCACTTTAAACACCATGTCCTGCAACTTCAGAGCTTTTCATGTTAGAAAAGCACGGTGGGAATAACTCTAATGTGATTAGAAAAGGTCTGAAGCTTGCTTTAAAACTCAATGCTCAGTAGAAAGAAAATGGTAACTATTTTTCCCTTTGATTTTTCACTTTCTATTTTTAAAGGAGCCTGAGACCTGGGAACACAGTGAGCAGTGAGCAGGCTGCATCACATTGCTGGGCCACCACATCACATTCCTTTAACATTTTCATCTGTTTATCTTTATTTCTTTATCCACCAAACTATATCATTTTTGTATTCTCTAGACTTGTTCTAAGCTTTCTGGGTGCTATTTTTGTTTGCTCATTCAGTCAATAGTCACTGAGGACCTACTATATGGGATCACAGACAATGATTTAGAACTTCAGCTTGTTGCTGACAATCTGGAGAACTGGCTTTTGATTTTTCTGCCACTATAAAAGTATTAATGCCATGGCTTTTATAAAGAGTAGAAATCAAGTAGCTCTTGGGTCTAGAATCTGGGAAGTTCAAGAACATCTGCCTTGCATCTGGTGAGGGCTTTCTTGCTATACTGTAACGTAACAAGGGGCATCAGATGACAAAACAACAGAGGTGCTCAGGTCTCTCATCCTTTACCTAAAGTCACTAATGTCATTGTAGTGGCTCAACCCTCATGAATTAATCTAATCCTAATGTCTCCTAATATTTTCCTATCCAAATGTCATTAATATATGTATTTGGGGTTAGTTTTTCAACCTGGGTATTTGGGATGGGACAAATTCAAACCATAGAAATTCATAACTCAGAGCACACAAAGAACAGATGCCTGGAAACAGATAATGGTTCTCATGTAACCAAACCTCAGGTGCTCAGTGCTGGGTCCAAGAAAGGTTCATCTGTTGTTCAAGCTTTACTACAACCTGAGCAGAAAGGTAGGCTGTGTCCTCCAGTGGCACTTAGCAATTCAGGCTGGAAGAGGCTTCTTCACTGTGACAGAGAAGAGAGTGTGCCAGATTGTGGTCCAGTTTTCTCTTTAGAAGTGTTGTGCACATTTCCCTGGATGCTGTGGTTTACATGTGAAATGTCTGCCATGAGCTCATTTTTTGGAATACTTGGTCCATAGCTCAGGGAGGGCCTTGAGGTGGAACTGAGCTGCAGGAAGGAGGACACTGAGGTTGGACCTTGAGGCTGTTTAGCTCATTCTGTCTTCCTGTCCTCTCTCTGCTTCCTCCAGCACGATGGGCTGCATCTCTTCTTAAGCTGTAGGCTAAAATGAATCCTTTTACCCTTAAGTTTCTTCTTGTCAGATATTTGGTAATAGTAACGGGAAAAGTAACCAAAACATTGACTAAAGCAAGTCAGGACAATACTCAAATTAGAGAAGACTGGAGCAATACAAACACCATGTTGATAAATAGGAAGCTAAATTTAACAGCTGCTACAGTCTAAATGGTTTTGCTCTTCCCAGGTTCATGTTGAAACCTGCTCTTCATTTTGATGCTTTTAGGAGGTAAGACTTTTGGGGAAGTGATCAGTTTATTTGGGATGAACCACCAAGAATGGGATTAGTGGGTTAGAGAGATGGTTCAGCAGTTAAGAGCACTAGCTGCTCTTGCAGAGGACCCAAGTTCAGTTCCCAGCACCCACATGGCAGCTAACAACTCTCTGTAACTCCAGTTCCAGAGGATCCAATGCCCTCTCGTTCCCAGCACCCACATGGCAGCTAACAGCTCTCTGTAACTCCAGTTCCAGAGGATCCAATGCCCTCTTCTGGTCTCCATGGGCATTGTAGGTACACTTACATATATGTAGGCAAAATATTCTTGCACACAAAAATAAAAAGAAGAAAAGAAGAAGGAGGAGGAGGAGGAAGAGGAGAAGAGGAGGAGGAGGAAGAGAAGGAGAAGGAGGAGGAAGAGGAAAGGGGGAGAAAGAGAAGAAGGAAGAGGAGGAGGAGGAGGAGGATGAGGAGGATGAGGAGGAGGAGGAGGAGGAGGAGGGGAAAGAGCAGAGAGGAGAAGGAGGGCCTTGAGAGCAGCCTTGCCCTTTTCACCAAATGTGGGCACAGCAAGGAGGCACATATGTGAAAAGCAGGTCTTCATTAGGCACTATGTCTGTCAGTGCCCAGATCTTAGAGCTCCCAGCTTGCAGAGCTACAAGAAATCCATCTCTGCTGTTTATAAGTCACCCAGTTGATAATGCTTGTTATAGTAGCTGGAATGGGCTCAGTCACTGAGCAGCTGTAGTGACCACCAGAGAGAGGAAACTTTCCTTTATATATCAGTATACATTATATATTGATGTTTCTGTGATGGGTAAATTGATGACACTGATGCCCTGCCTGCAACCCACCCATTTTTGAATCTTCCTGTGGTGGTTTGAATGAGCTGTCCCTGATAGACTCAAGTGATTTGAACACTTGGTCAGTAGGTGGTACTGTTTTGGGAAGGTTATGAAATCTGTAGGAGGTGTGACCTTACTGGAGGAGGCATGTCACTGGGGGCAGACTTTGATAATTCATGCACACTTTTTGTCTCTCTCCTTCCTGACCCTGCTTGAAGATATGAGTGCTCAGTGTTTTGCTTTGGCTGCCTCCTGCCATACCGCTCACCATGATGGACTCTTACTCCTCTCAAACCAGAAGCCCAATAAGGTATTCCTTCTATAAGTTGTCTTTGTCACGGTGTCTTATAAGACCAACAATAGCAGAACTAATATACTTCCTTTACTTCTGAACATCTGTCCTTAACTATATGTGCAGGCCAGGGCACACAGCAGAGGGGACATGCACAGAAGCAGAAGTCAATAAGTGCTATCACAATGCTTTGTAAATGTAAGATGAGCATAGTGGACAGAATATCGCATCCATCTCTTTGAGTTTTTGCTCTACAAAATTTCAGAGTAATTTTGTCCTGAATATTACTTTACAGTCATTTGTTGAATTATTAATTGAAGCTATCACTTTTAATTTCTAAGAGCTGTTTCTTGTTCTTTGGTCTTTTGTATATATCATCCTGACTCTGTTTCATTGATGCAATATAGACTTTTTCAATTTCTCCTAGGATTTAATTTTGATGTTTAAGTATTTATTTTCCCATCACTGTTTCTCTCTCCTCTTTGTTTTCATTTGATTCTTTGCTTTGTTGTGTTTCTAACATTCATAGCAGAGGCTTTCTTTGGCTGTCAGATCTTTCTTATTTCAAATTATATTTAGAAATGAGGCTCAAGCTGGATCTATTGCTTCATTCTTATTCCACCTACTCTAGAGGTTTAGGCAGGATTGAAAATTCAAGGCTGGCATGGGCAATTTGGTGAGATTGTATAAAATAAATAAGTAAACAAACAAATAAATAATAAATAAGTAAATACAGGGATGAAGGTCATAGCTCCATGTGGAACTTGCCTAGCTTACAGGAGGCCCTGTGTATTCACCCCCGATACAGCAGAAAGAAAAAAAAAAAAAGACAGCTGAGAATCAGAAGATCCAGACTTGGAAGCCTGAGTATGGCTGATCAATTTGTAAATTTCGAGGTAGGTTTACTGCTGTGGGATGACTGATTTGCAAAGCTCCCAGTGCCTGTGTCCATTGTTTAGAATCTTAAGACTCTTTGGTGCTATGGGGACCTGGTGAAGCCCATGGGCCCTGTGTCAAAATTATATCTTCAGATTAAGGTAATTTTTTAATAATGATGGCATATATTATCTCTCATATATATATTATCTCATATATATAGATTATCTCATATGTATTATCTCATATATATATATGAGATAAATTTTCCAATAAGAAAATAGTTGTGTTTCCTATTGGTAACAGAATCTCCAAAGTGATTATATTATGATGGTTTGCTGCCTATATTCAGAAATGAAGGAAATGTTAACTTGCAGAGTCCAGTGAAAGGAGAAATAAGTTATAGGTCTCATTCAAGTTCTCAGACTCTCGTTAAAATCCCTGTGGTAGGTCTTTATCTTGGGGGTGGATTGATTTTTCCAGGAAGCAGCTCACCAGTTTCCAGCTTCTGGTTTGCAAGCCAGGCTTCCAGCCTCCCTGAACCACGCAGAGAACGAACCTCCACTCCCTGAGAGGATTTTCCAATAAGACTCATATTTTACACAGTATCTCACCCTGCCATCTCAAATACATTTGCTCTCTCCAAATTCAGGGACTGTCTGATGAAACCACTCTAAGAACAGATTTCAGATTTACTCGTGAGCAGGGATGGAGAGGGAACAGGGGAGCAAATCGCCTCTTTGAAAGATGTTTCAGCCACGCTCCAGTTCTGTTGTTGTTGTTGTTGTTTTTTCTCTCTCATACCTGTCTCAAAGTACCAGGGGCCTCCAGTCCCCACACATTTCTGTAGTTTTGTGTGGAAATGTTCAGCTTTTCAGCTTTTGGCCTCATTGTGCTGAACGTTTCGGCATTCTATATTCTTTAGTCTAAAGCAGTTGCCAGGAGTTAAACCATTTCTAGATTTCAAAAAGCTATGTCTATCTGTTGAATCTTCTTATCCTTGTGAGTTTTTAAAAACTCCTTTACCGTCACTGCTTTGTGAAGTTTCAGGAGGATTTACAGGTAGACATTTGCATTTAATCTACAACAAATAATCTGAAGCTTGTTGCATATATAAGTAGCTTTTTATTATATCTGGGATTCATCTCCCGCCCCTGTAATAGCTTATCTCTTTCTCTGTGATTTACTAGAAAATTAAGTGGGAAGCAGGCATGATGGCATTTTAAGCAAGCTATTTTGTGTCTTAGAAAATAATTCATTGAAAAAGCTTTCTTAGACTTGCCCATGGATGCACTTAGCGTCGCTGTTCAGGATATCAGGATGCATTCTTCAAAGCCAGTGACTGGGGACATGGCTGCTGCTTCTCCCAGAAGGGGAGCTATGGAGCCGTTCCTGTTGGTATGATCCACACACTACAAACTCTTGACCAAATTTTGGAACAACTCCAAGAAGTCACAAGAGGAAAACCAAACTCAGGCACAAATTTGAATTGCGTCTAAACTGGGAAGAAGGAAGCAGAAGTGGATTTCCACATCGATGAAGCTTTTCACCTAAGGGTGAGCTCCAGTCAGAAAAGGCAATTTAGTCGTGACTTGGGCAGAAAGCCCTGCAGTACACAGCTTTTAAAAATTAGAAGACAGAGTTTAGAACTACTAAAGTCGGCTGAAAGTGAGAGAGGAGACAGAGGGAAGAGAAGCTAAAGAGATTGAGCCATCACAGGTTTAAATATGACTTCCAGAAACATCTCTGGATGATCTCAGAACTGTGCTTGCAAGGGGTGAGCTCCCTGAAGCCATTCTAAAACCAAAAAATAGAAGGGAGAGTTTAGATTTTATCCACTCTGAGTATCACATAAACCAAGTTTGAGTCTTGCTAAGTTCATGACAAGATGAAATCTATAAGCCATAAAAGTAACAGAATCCAGCCTCTACCATGTATTTTGTAAAACTTCCAGGCTATAACAGATTATTAGATCCATGCTCAAGAAGAAAGGCAATTATTTAGAGAAATAAATCCTGAGATAACCTTAATGTTAGAATCAGTTAACAAGGATTTCAGGAGTATTACAACTACGTTCAAAGATATAAAAGAAAACATGTTGGTGATAAGTGAGTAAAGAGGACATCTCAGCCGAGCAATGTAACTACATAAAGAACCAGATGAAAATCCTAGAATGTGAAATAAAAAATTTAAAACAAAGATTCATTGGAAGCTCTTATAAGCATTTTGGAAATTGAAGAATGATGACTTGAAGAACCTTCATCATAATTGTACCATTTGGAGAAGAGAGGACAGAAGGCTCATCTATCTGTGGGACTATATCAAAAGGTCAAATGCACGTGGAGGTTCAGAAGAGATGAGAGACAAGATCAGATAGAACTGAACATCTGAAAGAAGAGTGAAAAAAACCTTCATATTATATAGTTCTCAAAATCTAAGTATCCTGTATAATGTAAACAGAATACATTGAAATCATCACACATAAATTAATGAAAACAAACAAACAAAAGAAAAATTTAAAAATACCCAGAGAGTCACAAATTGTGTACATAGTAGCAAAAATACAAATTACCAATTCCTTTTCTGTAGAAACAACAGAAAGAACACAGTAGAATGATATCTTTAAAATATTAAATAAAAACAAACAACGACCCACCCAGAATCCTGTAGTGAACAACATAACTTTCAAGGGAAAGGGTAAAATACAGGTATTTCCTTTCTTTTATAAAAAATATTTTATTAATTATCTGGGAATTTCTTCTTTTTTAATTTTTGTTTGTTATTTTTATTTATGTGTATGCGTGTGTTGCCTGCATGTAGGTAAGCGCACCCATGTTGTGCAATGCCCGCGGAGGTCAGAAGAAGCTGTTGGATCCCCTGGGACTGGAGTTATGGGCAGTTGTTAGGTGCCATGTGGGTGCTGGGATTCAAACCCCGGTCTTCTGTAAGAACAACCAGTGCTCTTAACCGCTGAGCCATCTTTCCAGCCCCTCTGGGAATTTCATACATGCCTACAGTGTAGTTTGGTCATATTCATCCCCTACCTCTCCCCCTAACAACTCCCTGCCACCCTCTCCTCTCCAACTTCATGTCTTTTTTGTTTTGATGAGTTGTCCAGTCCAATTTGTGCTGCTCAAATACTAATAGGTACAAAGTCACAAGGTCATCCACTGGCATGAGGTCAACCTACCAAGGGCCACACCCATAAAGAAAACTGCCTTTCCCTCCCGCAGAAGCCCTCAATTGTCAGTAGCTCCTTAGCTAGGAAGTTCATGAGGAGTATTGCTGAAATGTTGGCTGGCTTGATCCTGGGCAGGTCTTGTGAAGTCAACTGCAGCTGTTTTGAATGCATGAGTACATCAATCAGGCTATGTTCAGAAGACACTGTTCTGTCCTGGTCTTCCCTGACTCTGCCTCTTACAGACTTTCTGCCCCATCTTCCATGATGGTCCCTGAATCAGGGGAGAAGGGGTGTGAACTTTGTTAAAAGGAAAGCTAATATAAGTTCTTTAAAAAGAAGGGAAATTAACATCAGATAACATTTCTGATTTGTTTTAGTTTTAATACCAGGAATTGAACCTCACATGTGCTAGGAAAGTGCTTGCCCATTGAACTATGCCAATCCCAAAAGTCACATCTTATTTTCTTTAAAATACTTATGCCTGTTTAAAATTTAAATTATATAATGAATAGCATATTATGTAAAAGATAAAATCATAATATAAATTACAGAAGGGGTGTAAAAAATTTATAAGATAGTTATATTTTAAAAGAAGTCAAATAACTTTAATTTTCAATATGTTAATTAATGGCACTATAATATACTTTATAGAATATTACTAAAATAATCATAGAAATAACCTAGAAAGCCATCAGATAAATTAAAATGGAATTTTAAAAGCAATTTCAATGAATTTGAATTTAAAAGTAGTAGGAGAAAGGCAATCAGGAAACACAAAACAAATGGGACAAGCAGAAAATAAACATTAAACCAGTAGACCTAAATCTAACCAAATCAATAATTACACTGATTGGAAATTAAGTACTTCAATTAGAAGGCACAGAGTGCCAGAGTAACTTGGAAATGCACAAATTATTTGCTGTCTAGATGAGTGGTACTTTGAATACAAAAATTCAGAGAGCTCCAAATAGAAAGACTTCAAGACTGAGAAGACACCACATTGCCCACTGCTGAGTATGATAAGAAGGTGTGTGTGTGGTAGCACATCCACCCTATAACCTTGAGAGAGAGAGAGAGAGAGAGAGAGAGAGAGAGAGAGAGAGAGAAATATTTCCAAGTAATGTAAGAGTGATTTAAAATTTGAAAATCGGTCTTGTGAAGTACTTTTCCAGAGAAGGAAACATGGCCATTTCAATAGATGCAAAAAGTGTTTAATGAATTTCTCCATTCCTTAGCAAATTCCCAGAAGTTAGGAACAGCAGTCAGCAATAGAAGAAAATTCCCTCGTTCCAATAAAGAGGATCAGTGAAATGATTGATGTCATACTTAACTGAACCTTTGTCCCTAACTTCAAGAACAAAGCAAATATGTGTTTTCTAACAACTTTTATTCAATATTTCCAGGGAATTGAGGTGAGAAAAAGAATGAAAAAAGTATATTAGGAAAGTATATTAGAAGTCAAATTCTATTTCATAATGTACCTACACATATAGAATATAAATAGTAGAAAAATACATATATTTCATAGAAAACTTTTTTTTGACAGGGTCTCCCTAGTCCCAGCTCACCTGGAAGTCACTATGTGGACCAGGCTGGGCTGGATGTCAAAGAGATACACCAGCCTCTGCCTCCTGAGGGCTGGGATTAAAGGCACCTGCCACCATGCCCAGCGTTTGCATACATAGAAAATCTTACTCAGTGTATGAAATCATTTCTAAAAGTACTGAGGGAATTTAACAACGTTGTTGGAACCACAATCAATAAGTGAATGAATTTTATTTTTATAATCTAGCAGCAAACAAATAGGAAACATTGAAGGCAATTCTCAGCATTAGAATGTTAAGAAAAAAATTAGTATACCCCATTAATGCATATAAGTTTTGCGTTTTCATATTTTAGTGAAAACTTTGTATTTAAATTTCAAAATAAATTTTTAAATGAAGAAAATGACTATCATACATTTTAAGAAGGCAAAGGTTAAGTTACAATTACTCACATTTACCAGAATGAGTAGCCAAGCACCTGGCAAATAACATACCTAATGGATTTTACTGAAAGATCAAAGAATGTTTCATTGCTATAAAAGAGATTTAAATTATGTTTAAAATTTATAAGTTGTGGGCTGGAAAGAAAGCTCAGTTAGGAAAGTAGCTACTATGCAACCTGTGTGTAAAAAAAGTCAGGCATGGTGGCTCAGACTTGTAATCCCAGGGCTGGGAGGTGGAGACAGAAGGATGCTGGGCTTGGTGGACAACCAGTGTAGTTGACAATGTCCAGTCCAGAAGGAGACTCTGTCTCCAGGACCAAGGGTAATAGCACCTGAGCAATGATACTCAAGTTTGACCCCTGTCCACACATGTGCACACAGGTGCACTAAGCATGTCCACAGGCACTTGCACCCAAATGAAAGCACACACACACACACACACACACACACACACGCACACACACACTATACATTATTTTTTCCCCTCATCTGTCTAGGTATAAGCACTCTGGAGCTTAAAAGAGGGCACCCTCAAGCCAGGGACCCATGCTCTCCCTTTTGCATGCTTGGACCTAAGCTCATTTTACACTCTAGGCAGAACAGAGACTGATGTTACCCATAATCACCTCTGCCCACATAGCATTAGCTTAAAGTTGGTCAGATAGTTGCACATACCTACATGATAGGCTGGCAATGGAGTGTTCTACTGGGACAGCACAGTACTCTATTACAGTTCAATTTCTATTAAATAAAGATTGAGCTGTAGAGGACAGCTAATCATCTCAGACCCACAAGTGCTGTCTGAAAGAAACAGTCAGTGAGAAGTTTAATTGCAGTTTAAACTTTGAAACACTTAGAAATAATGTAGAACACTTAAAAGTTATCTGGGAGTTTGGAGCTCGATTTTTACTAACCTGCCCACCAGAACACAGAGGAAGTTCTAATCCACTGCCATCTGGGTTTTTCCCTGTTGTGTTGCTTTGTTTTCTTTTCGTTGGTTGAAGCAGAATCTCACACTGTAGTTCAGGCTAGCCTAAATACTATGTTGTTCAGGCTGGCCTTGAACTTCTGGTAAACTCTCTTGACAAGCATGAGCTGGCATAACTGCCTGTCTGTTGCTTTTATTTACCTAAATTTCATGCACATAATCCATTTTCTTCACCTTATCCCCTAAATAAAATCATGAGACTCAGTGCTAAGTGAAGATCATCTAGAAAAGCAAAAACTTATGCTGAGCAGGATTTATGAATTAGACGTTATAGCAGAAACTGGAGAGATCTGTGCCTCATCAAATGAGAGATTTTTGTATATTGACTCATAAATCAGCCACTTGAATCCCAAGAGCAACAAAAACATGTATAAATCAAAGTGTACATAGGATTTATCACCCAAATGTCTATCAGAAGAATGCATGCTTGTAAATCTCTTTCCATACTTAAAAAACTAGATTTTTCCAAATACTGGAAACCTTTGAGGACTGTACATTGGTGACACTTGGGACACACTGATTGTTGATAATTTGAGAAGGAAAGATGATTTGCTTTAAAATTTTTAACATTATATAACATTTAATAATAAAATAATATGCAACTATATTTAAAGAACAATTTTATTATATAAAATACAATCAATATATTTCCATACTATGGAGATAGGAGTTTGATATTTACTGAATAAGACTAATTATTATTTGAACATGAAATAACATGTAAATGATGATTAAACTAAACACCAAAAACATCTGAGAGCAGGACAAATAGTTCTGAGCACTAAATGATAAAATTTCTCTAATATATATTTTGGTCTACGTTTACTTTTAATTTAACACACATATTTCCTTTAATATGAAAATCATGCATTTTGTTATATAAAAATGTCCTAGTTTCTTTCTCCATTGCTATGACAAAACACTCTGACCAATACCAATTTGAGGAGGAAAGGGTTTATTTGACTTAAATATCCCAGGTCACAGTTCATCCAGTAGCCCAAGGTAGGAAATCAGGGCAGGAATCTGGAGGCAGGAGCTGGAGCACAGGCCATAGAGGAAGACTGCTTACTGACTTACTCCCTTGGCTCCTGTTCAACCTGCTTTTTCACACAACACAGGCCCATCTGCCCAGGGGTGGCACCACCCATAGTGGGCTGGGCCCTCCCATATTACTCAGTAATCAAGAAGATGTCCCACAGACATGGTTGTAGACCAGTCCAGTGGAGGCAATTCACCAACTGAGGCTCCCTCAACCCAGGTATGTCAAGTTGACACTAAAGCTATCCAGCACAAAAATGCTTAAGCTATTTTGAGCCATTTTATTTTCCAGGTTTCTCATATGTGATATTCTGTTTAAGGTTTTAAGATTTCCTTCTGCATGGTGGAATGGTGTCCTTCAAAACATTTACCTGGCTCATTGCTCACCAGGTTCTGCTTTTTATACAAATGTCACTTGCCCAGCACTTCCCCCATCATTTATTCTGTGCTCTTTCCTCATAGAAACTCTAATAAATCAATGGGTGTGGTGGTGCATGCTTTTGGTCCCAGTACTTGGGAGGCAGAGGTAGGTGGATCTCTGTGAGTTCAAGGCCAGCCTGCTCTACATAGGGAGTTCTAAGCCACTTGGGTCTACAAGGGATACCTTGTCTCAAAAAGACTAGAAAGAAAAAAGAAAGACACTAATAAACAAG
>NW_008331036.1:1668211-1677327 GCF_000622305.1 Nannospalax galili | reverse complement strand
GTTTATAATTAAATATATATTTTTATATAATAAAATTAAAGACAGTTTACATTATTCACTTGCCAAATAAAGGCAAAACTAATTCAAGTTAGTATGTAAATTATATATTTTTTCAGGTAGGACATGGCTCTTACTGTCCGGGCTAAATATCAGAAATTTCTTTCATTTTTTTCCCCATAATTTTAAAATAGGAGGTAAGTCCAGTAAATGTTTCAGGAATCAATGATCGGTGTTACAGTTTGTATACAAAATGTTTCCCCCAAAGGCTCATGTGTTAGGGCATTAGTCCCCAGCTGTTAGGAGGTTCTAAAAACTTCAGTAGGTAGGAACTAGCTGGAGGAAGGGGTCACTGGGGACGGGTCCCTGGGAGTGGCTTGTTCCTGTCTCTCATTCCTGTCTACAGTGAGGTGAACAAAGTCCTCTACTACATGCTGTCAGCTCCACAGTGCTCTGCTCAGGTGCATGGCACCAAACAACCATGAGTCAAAAATGAAACCATACGCCAAAATAAATCTTTCCTCCTCCAGGTTGCTTTTTTTTGAGGTTTTTGTGACAGTAATGAGAAAAGTAATTAATACAATATGCTTAGTTTTGAGCTTTTTAGGAAAAAATGAATATTTCTCTGGACTTCAATTATATTATATATATTTTAATATTCTATTATATATAATTTCATATCCATAATCTCACAGAAGTTCAATATTCTAGAATGTCATCAATTTTAAAAAAACGGAGCTTGGGCTGGAGAGATGGCTCAGCAGTTAAGAGCACTGACTGCTCCTGAAGAGGACTGGGGTTCGATTCCCAGAACCCATATGGTGGCTAAAAACCATCTTTAACTCCACTTTCAGGGGATCCGATGCCCTCTTCTGACCTCAGTGGGCACTGCATGACATGGGTGCACCTACCTATATGCAAGCAATATACTCATATACATTAAACAAAAAAATTAAAAAGCAGAGCTTGAGGGGCTAGAGAAATGGCTCAGTGATTAAGAACCCTTGCCACTCTTGCAGAGGACTCAAGTTCAGTTGTTACCATTCACCATGGGTGGTACACAACTACCTGTAACTCCAGCTCCAGGGGATCTGATGCCCTCTTCTGGCCATCCCAAGAACCCCACAAACATGCACATACACACACAAATATAACTCTAAAAAAATAAAAAAACTCATGAAACTTGTTGATCAAAGTAGAGGATCTGTTGTAAGTCTGATACTTTAACAAGTAGCTGTTACTTGTTAAAAAGTTGGGAGCTTTCTTTAAGGAAAATAATACATTATATTATAGAACACAGGAATGTAACAGACAGATGTCACATTATGGTGGTGCTTGAACAAATACAATCTGAAACTCAGCCTCCATTAAAGCCAAGAAGAGTGAGCCCCATCCATCCTAAGAACTCCATCCTGCAGATTTCTCTCAGAACTGTCTTCTTACAAAGGACTTGATCTCTATTTTATTTATTTTTTATCTTATATGTATTAGTGTTATGCCTGTGTTTATGTAAGTGCACCCATGTTGTGCAGTGCCTTAAGAGGAAAGAAGAGGCCCTTGGATCTCCTGGAACTGGAGTTATAGGATGGTTGTTAGCTGCCATATGGGTGTGGGATTTGAACCCAGGTCTTCTGCAAGAGCAGCCAGTGCTCTTAACCACTGAGCCATCTCTCTAATTCCAACTCTCTGTTTCAATAAAAATATACAGTATGAAATGGGAAAAAATTGGAATCTTGCTTTATCGGAGAAAGATTTTCCCTTTCTGACTCCCTACTGACACAGAACAGTACAATCACAAACAGATGCTATCAATCCAATTCCACCTGTTGTTTGCATCACAAATGGGGTAATTTGTTGCTTTCAATCATACTCACTGCTTTCAGCACTTGATATTTTCACAAGATACTACACTCATACATACATTATTCTGGGTCTTGAGGAATTAACGCTATGTATGTAGTTTACAAAAGGAGCCCAAAGCTTAGTAAGGTGGTTTACATTGTAAACAAGCTGAGATAGCATTAAATGATCTCAAAACATAAGATTAAATTTGGTTAATTACAAGAAAAGTCATTCCCATACAGGACCTCAAAGTCCTACATATTGTGTTGCAATTCCTGGTTGCAAACTTTTTGAGCTCCTCTTTATGTGACAATGGTTTGCAATATCTTTTTTCAAATAACAAAGACAAATCTCATATAGTATTCTATTATGATGATGGACTACAATTTCCTTTTAGCCATTCTTGGTTTAAAATATTTTTTCAGCTTCACAGTATATTACTAGCAATAAGTCAGTGTTTGAGAATGATATCAAATTTGTAGAAATTCTGTTATGTTCCTTTAATGTGAAATTGGTAACATTCTACTTGAGCGAATTTTCCACACTTTTGTGTGTCTCCTATATTTTATGTTTTTCCATCGTGATCCATAAACACCTGATCTGCAAATTGTAAGACACATAAGAATCACACATTCAATGCCCTCATCCTATCAGAAAGTTGGATAAGTTGGAGCAGTGGGATCTTTGATCATTCTTGAGAAATACTGATTACTTGGAAAGGCCAGCAACAATTTAATAACACATTTAAGTGGCCATCACCCACATGAATACATACTAAACTTGAACTAAATATAACCACAATTCTCCTTCCCCCAGCAGGATCTCCTAAATGGTATAGCCATTTTAAACCATTTGAGGGAGAAGGATTTGAAGGCTAAAGAAATAATGGTCTTGAAAGAGATGATTGAAACACCTCTTTTTCAAGTGCTGCAAAAAGCTATGACCATGTGAAAGTACTCAGAGACACAAAGAACAGGCCTGTTATCAGTTGAATGTGGCTTGTTTCTCCACAGTTCATGTGTGTTGATGTGTAGTGATTTCCTTAGAGTTGAAACATTTCAACATGAAAAGAAGGTCATTATGTCTCAAGAAATTCTAGTGGGAGGTTCCTTAAGAGTCAGGAATTAAACAACTCATAAATACCAGTAAGTCCCTGAAACTGACCAGATGTGCAAGGCCCTGGGACCTCAAGGTTATATAAGTCATTAGGTTGCTAAGGAGACTTTGACCAGTTGAGCTTCCTGATATTCTCTGGCCTGTTAAGCTACCTGCAAGCCATGTAGAGATCTTCCAGTTTCCAGCTTTCATGAGTTTTCAACTATGTTGGGAACTTTTTCATGATACAGCTGGCTTTGAATGGTCTATATGCTTATAAGCAGCCTCTCATCCATACCTCTGTAAGTGACCCTAATAAATGCATTGATTCACCAACCTGGATTTCGGTGGTGTTCTTGCTTTGGTCTTATTGGTTCCCTATCTGGAATAATTAGATATTTTTTTACATCTCCCCAGGAAGTGTAAGACAACAATGTGCTTTAGAAGCTTGGTCCCCAACTGGTAGAGTATTGAGGTCACAATTAAAAGGTGGTGATTGGTTCTTTAAGATAGACTAATTTTACTAGGAGTGAGTTAAGTCTCACAGGAGGGTATGAGATGCTATACTCACAGAACGTGTTTCTTCAGTATTTTGTTGCAGCAACATAAAACAGACTAGGACAGAGCCTAGGGAGGAGAAGATCCCTAAATAGAAAGGTTCATCTGAGTCACAACAGATTCTAGACTGTTTAGAATACTACAGCAATAGTAATAGATACCTCAGTGTTTTCTGTGGCTGTGATAAGATACCATAACTAAGGCAACCTATAGAAGGAAGAGTTTACTTGGTTTATTATTCCAGAAGGTCAAGAGTTCATTATAGAGGAGGAGGCATAGTGGCAGTGGTGGCTGGAGCAGAAAGCTGAGAGGTCACATCTTCAAGCAGGCACAGAAAACAAAGTAACTGGAAATCTGTCAACGCTTAAGAACTCTCAAAGCCCATCCCCAATGATGTGCTTCCTCTAGCATAGTCACACTTTCTAGGACCCCAAAAACAGTACCACTGACTGGGGATAATATATTCAAATAATTGGAGTCTATAGGGGACATTCTCATTCAAACCACTACATTCTATTCCTTGACCTTCCCCCATAGGCTCATAAAATGTAAAATACATTTAGTCCACCTTCAAAAGTCCACATAATCTTTCCAAGTCTCAATACTATTCAAAAGTCCTGAGTCCAAAGTCTCTTCTGAGACTCAAGAAATCTCCTGTAAACACCTGTAAAAGCAGAAGACAAATTACATATTTCCAACATACAGTGGAACCAAATACACATTCCATTCCAAAAGGGAGGAATGGAGGGATACTGAGGAAATACTGGACCAAAACAAAAGTGAAAACCATCAGGGCAAATACCAAATCTAGTAGTGCCATGTATAACTTTACTTCCAAAGGGTTTAGATGACTCAGCCCCTTCAGCTTTGCAGTGCGCAACAAACATCTCTCTCTATTTAGCTCTCCTTGGCAGATGTCTCAAGATTCTAGCATCTCCAACATCTTGGAGTCTCTACTGTCAACCAGGCTTCAATTTCATAGCTGTTGGCCTGTCAGGGCCTTCTTTATGCCATTGCTAAGTGCTTCCTGCCCTAAACAGTTCTCTGAAACTGTGGAGGAAGAATCAGTGACACTTTCAGTATTGCATCTTTCATGCCTCTAAAGCCAGCACCATGTGAATGACATTGCTAAGTTTGGCTGCCAAGATGGGCTAGACCCTGGCCTGCTTCATATACATTAGCAGTTTTTCTATGCTGTGGTTTTCTAGGAGCAGAAAACCCCTCTGGCATTTCCCTTTCAAAAGTTGGAAGCTTAGCAGGGTGTGGTCTTACCCTGAAGGTACTCTTTCTATTGTTTAATCACAAATCTCTAAGCCTCTCCTCAATGGCTCTGAGCTTCTTATCAAAGAGAGCCTCTCCTTCAGCAAATGCCTCCTTTGCTCCAACATTAGTCTTTTTAGTGTTCTTTTTTCAATACAAAGTGGGCATTCTATATTCCTTCACTTGCTATTTTTCATTGTAGATACCCACAATATTCACCATTGATAAACATGTCACCAATTCCACATTAAGCTGTCTTCAAATTTCCTCCACCAAAGAAATTAGTTCATTACTTTTCAACTTAGCCTCAGGCAAGCTTTTAGGCTGTGGATAGAAGACAGCCAGATGCTTTGACAAAACATCCTAGTTGCTATTTAAGCCTTTATTTCCCTATGGAACTGATCTGCTCTAAGCACTGCTTTCTTCCATGTTCCTACTATAATGACTTGTTAAGCTCTACTTATATCATTCACTGTTTTTCTAGTCCAAACTTCTAAAATCTGTTGCATTCCTCCCCAAACCCAGATGATAAATTTCTTCATAGCAACAACCACTTTCTGTTACCAACTTCTTAATTAGTTATTTTCCTGTTGCTATAGTAAAACACCATGACCAAGGCAACTTATAGAAAGAAGAGGTTATTTGACCTATAGTTCCAGAGGGTGTCCATCATGGTAGGGGAGACATGGTGACAGGAGATGGCCAGAGCAGAAAGCCTAGAGATCACACCTTCAAGCAGGCACAGGAAACAGAGAGATTGTAAATCTGGCAAGACTTAAGAATGCTCAAAGCCCACCTCCAGTGTGTGCTTTCTCCCAAAGCAACTGGAAATCTGTCAAGGCTTAAGAGCTTGGCCCCAGCAGGACCATACCTCCTAAAATCTTCCAAAAGAGCACTGCCAACTGGGGACAAAATGTACAAATACTGGGAGCCTATGTGGGGCATTCTCAAACAACTACATGCAGGAAATAGCTTGTCTGGTGCTGGGAAGAAGTTAATGGGACCTGAGGCTGCCTCAAAGCACACTGAAATGGCACATAGACAATCCAGAAGAAATAATAGCTTCCTACATCAGGACACTGAGGAGATACAGAAGGAGGTACAATGGTGAGCCAAGATGGATGAGGGTGAATTTCGCTCATTAGGAAGCTCTGGGGCCAGCACTCATTCATATATATTTTTTAATAGAGGGAAAAGGATTCAGTTTCTGTAACATGAGGGTAAGGGTATTGAATTTCCTCCTGAAGGCTACATATCTGTTTCTGTTTTCTTGGTTCTTTGTACCAAGGGAAGTCATGCTTAAACAAGCATAGTTTCTCTGTTATACTAATCCCAGTTCCTGACTTGGTGTATTTGTTATTTTCTTGTCAGTGAACGAATTATGAGACACCTTAAGAGTGGGAGGGTTGAGTTTGGCCCATAGTTTCAGGAAGATTTTAGTCCATCATGGCAGGGAAGACATGGTGGTGGGAACGGCCGTGTCTGTGGTTGACAGAGCATGAGGCATTCCTTCCTTCACATCATGGTAGGCAAGAAAGGGAAAGCAGACCAAAAACAGAAGTGGGTACTTCAAGGTCCACCTATAGAAACCTAACCAGCCAGGCTCCATCTCCTAAAGGCTCTGAAGCCTTCAAATTAGTGCCACAAACCAGAGGTTGAGCATTCAAAGCATGGGCCTGTGGAAGACACTTTAGAATCAAACATGACACCCTTTATGGATGAGTTAGTTGATATGCTGGAAGCATACACAGGAAAAGACTAGATTGTAGATAGTGATTACTGAGTACCAGCTCCTGTTCTAAGAGGTTAGCGGTTCATGAGGATTCACTAATTTAATCCTTTAGAAGCCAATGTGGCAGATTCTAATGGTGTTGCCATTTTATAGCCCCAGCTTTAGTAGAGATCAAGCTTTATGAATTTGCTCTTTTGAGGAGTCACTGAGCACCCCTAGTCTCCTTACTATATTCAACTACTTTGACTAAATATAAGTGAACCTTTATATTTCACTTTCAATGCCTCTCAATCTATTTGTCATAGTAAATTGAGATAACTCTTTATGTAGGTCTAGTTGACTGTTAAGAAATTGTGGTTTGTGAAATTACTTAAATTATGCATTATAATTTAACAATAAAGTATGATTATAACATTCTAAAATGAAGTGATTTTTAGTACGGTTTATTGAGGCTAGTGTGTTCCCAGGACCATTTATTTCGGAATTTTCCTGTGAGGAAACATAGTGAAAACAAGCTTGCTATTCCCATATTGTACTTACTGTCTCTGAATGTCTAGATTAAGTTTTAGGAGATTCCTTTTTTTAGCAGACACTCCCAGGAGATTTTCATGAACACTAGATGTTGGGAACTTCTATTTTAACCTAATTTAAATGCTGCGAAATCTCTGCATCCTTTTTTTTTTTTTTTTTTCTGAATAGACACAATTAAGACTGGTGTTTACAAATGGAAAGCATTTAAAAGCTTGCATGAAATTTAAGAAATGAATAGATGTAATAAATATTTCTTCTTTTATACAGATCTGGGTTAAAAGTTCTGTTTGAAACAAACGATATAGCACAGAAAAAAAGAAGTAATTCACAAGCTTTTCTAGATCTTTAAATCAGACCATTGATTAATTGAGACACCTGGGGGTTGGTCTGCCTAATAATGTAATCTGCAAAGTAGAACAGATTTTATGGCTTTTGAAAAATCATTGCAGGGTAAGCTCTTCTCTCTTGTGAATTTTTTTCCTATACTCAGAAACAAATGAACTTTTGGGCCTCCTCAGTTCTGTGTGAGCTCTCCCTTCATGGAAATATTTAGGCCATAAGAAAAAAGCCAATATCATTCTTTTAAAAAAAGTTAACGAATTTTTAAAAAATGGATGAACATAGTTAGGGCAGCCTGCCAATGATTTAAAAGTTTTTATTTTAACATCACTTTCTTCTTCTTTCTAAAATTGCAATGATATATTTTATGAAACAGTATTTTCTTTTAATAAACCTGTTAAAATGATTTTTTAAATGAATTTTTATCACAAGATGTAATTATCAACATCCTTAGGTTTCTGTTCCTCGTCTTTTTTTCCTTTATTCCATGTTCCCTGTGGAGCTTACTTACTCTTCAGCAGGTAAAATTAATTCAACCATTGCTGCCCTGGGTTTTTGTGAACTGTGGGAATATAAAGATCTCCTCAAAGTTCTCACTTTCTAATTGAGGAATTCACACATATAGAAAATGATAGAAGGTGTTCACATTTTGGACTGGTTGAAAAGAAGAATGGCAAAAATCTAAGCTTTCCTGGTATTATTTATAATGCACTGGAATCACTTTCAGTTACAATTAAAGAAGTAATAGAGAGATACAAATAATCTCACTTAGGCCTATAAATCAAGGTAGCTTTATTTTTCCCGCTTGCAAGATGCTTGTCACAGAAATAATTATATTTACTGTTTATAAAGTCAAATACCAAAACTTGAATTTTTATTAAAAAAGTTAATCATGATTCTTTCATTAAGCATTTCTCCCACAATAATGCACCCTGGGAAGCACAGTTCCTCAGTGCACAGTGGATAGCTCAGCCATTTGTTCTGTCTCTTTTGAAAAATTTAAGGTATTATAATTTGTGGGCAAATGAAATGGGTCCACATGCTGTTTAGACTTCTTTATCTGTGAAGTATGATAGTCCTCTCTACTTGTCCCTTTCAACCAACACAAAATGATTTGTCTTGTGTTTTATCAGACCGTGTTAAAATCAAGCATTTCAGCAACTTCTGAGAGTGATGTTTTAGTCAAAAGTGAAGAACTGTTGTCAGATAGTCTACAAAGTAGATTTAGACCAGTCCATGACAGTCTGTGTCCTATGCTTTAATAGTCATGTGATAATCAAGCTCTTCAATGTCACATGAGTGACAATTTAGTCTCTGTAAGCAATTGTTATACATGCTTCATAAGTGTATTAAACTATCTATGAAAATTGAACTCTTACCTCATCATAGCCTAGGTCAGCATTTTTCAGTCTTGCTAGTGTTCACAACTGGAGTCAAATTATTTTAATGTGAAACATTGGTTTGTGTTTTATAGAATGCTTAGCAGCATGTCTGACCTCTACCCACTAGATGTCAGTGCCATCCCTCTTCTTAAATATGTTTTAAAGACATTTTCAGATCTCCATTGTAGGGGCACAATCACCCTGACTGCTGCTTGTCAGAGTTTTTATTATTATTCTTTTTATTTTCTTTATTCTCTTTTATCTATGGTTACCTGATTTCACTGTTATGATTAAATCCAACAGATACACCTTGGTATGCCTTACCCAAAGTCTATTGATGAACTGTTTTTTCCTTTTAGTATCTGTAAATTTTTATACTC
>NW_008331036.1:1633675-1668140 GCF_000622305.1 Nannospalax galili | reverse complement strand
TATAATCCACTACTGTATTATGCATTTATGAGAGTGACATATATTATATAATGATGAGATATAAAAGAACATAAATTCTGCAGTTTCCTGCTGACAAGGTTCATCTTCAGAGTCCCTGGCTGAAGACAATTTGGATACCTCTTTTCCAGGCAGAGTTCTATGCTGTTCAATTATAAAAATACAGCATGAGCCTTGAATGCATCCAACAAGTAAAATCTGCTCCAGCACAGCCATAGAGTTGGGTGCTACTGTCTTTTCGACTTTGTAAAATTTCTCAAGTTAATACCATGAGTACCTCTTAAGATAAAATCCAGTATTTAGGAAGTTGGCGAATTTGTTCATTTACAATTTACTCTGGAGCCAGGAGGGGGCTGAGCTCTGCTGGTTTCCATAGCCCTTTCTCTTTGGATCTTACAAGTGAAGATGGTTTTTTTTTTTTTTAAGTTTGTAAATGTCTACTACCTGGATGACCCTATAACAGACTCTGGACTTTTGTGGGGTTGGGTGTCACATAGAAAAGGAAAGAAAAGATGAACATAACATATAGTTTCCTCTTAGGAATTCACAGTCAACTGGAGATGGAATATATACCAGCACATGAGGAAGAAAAGAAAGATACTTTAACAACTGTGAGACAAAATTTCTTAAGAAATCCAGAGAAAGGGAATTATGTGAATATTTATTAGCTGGATGGGCAGAAAATTGATAAGAATGAGGAAGGATGTATGTAAGTATCCCCCAATTTAAAATTCTACATGCAGCTTTGTGTTTCTCTGTTTCATGGCTGTTCATCGTACCAGCAATGGTAATATATTCCAATAGATACTTGAGATATTTTAGTCTTTCATCACAGTGGTGATTTATGCCCCCCTTTACCAGTGTTGCTAGAAGTTTGTCAATTTTATTGATATTTTCAAATAAGATTTTGGTTTCATTATTTTTCTTAGCATTCTTTTGTTTTTGTGTCCATTGATTTCTGCCTTGGTTTTATTTTGTCTTTTCCTAGCTTCTAAAGATGGTAACAGATTATTGACTCAAAGAATTCTTTCTTTAATATAAGCATTAATAGAATAAATTTCCTTTCATATCCTGCATGAGCTTCATTTTAATTCTTATGCTGTATTTTCATTTTTGTACACTTTAAATATTTCTTAATTTGCCTTAGGATTTCCTCTTGAGCCATGTGTTATTTTTGTAGCTAGTCTGACTTTCAAGTATTTCTTTAAGTTTCTTCTTACCTTTCTGTTTACTTGTTTCTGGTATAATGCCTTTATTGTCAGATAAAATTCTTCATTCTTTTAAATTTTAAGTGTGTTGTGACCAAGGATGCGGTCTATCTTTACAAATGTTGGACGAAAGCACTGCAAAAAAGACCTGCTTTTGTTGGCTAAAGTGTTCTAAATATTTCAGTTAGTTCCATAAAATTGATCAAATTGTCCCAGTGTTCTAAATCTTTGTTGATATGTATCAATTCTGATTTCTGAGAGGGAGATTTATCCGAATTATGGCCTGTCTTTTTTTCATCCCAGTTCTTCCAACTTCTGTTTCATGAATTTTCATACTTTATTGTTGGCTGCATGTACATCTAAGAGAGTTAAGTTATCCCTGGTTAATTGACCCCTGTATCATCATACATCATCATACTTTATCCCTAGCAATATTCTCTGCTCTGAACTTCACTTTGGCATCAGATAATAGAGCCACAGGACACTTTCTTTCAGTTAGAGATACAGTGGATTATTTTCCACATCCCTTTGATTTAACAAACCAGCATCATCATACTTGAGATGCATTTCATAAGATAATAGAGATTTGAGTTAGTATTTTGTGTTGTTAATCAGTTCTTTGCTGTTTATTTGGTGTGTTCAGACAATTAATAGAATTACTAGTATGTGTGGTTTTAGACCTACAGTTGTATTTTTCACTTGCTGTAATTCTTTTAGATTAAATTTGTTGGCTTAGTGTTGCCTTAGTTTTTCTTACTCTGATAATGTCTTTATTTCCTTGCCAAAGGACATCTTTGGAGAGATACAGAAGGACAGGTTGCTAGTTGTATTCTTCCACCACTTAAAACATTTCACTTTTCTGTCTTTCATGTTTTCTGATGACAAAGCTAATGTCTTTTAAGCCATGGCTTCCCTATAGTGATGCATTTTGGAAATATTTTTAATATTTTTTAGTTTATGTTATGATGTACCTAAAAGCGATTTTCTTTGGGTTTAGCCTGTTTTGAATCTTGAACAAGTAGTTGATTATTTCACCAAACTTGAACATTTCTTTTTTGTGTGTCATACTGTTTTTCTGTTCTCTGGGCTTTCATGACCAGAATGCTAAACCTTGGGTATACGCATGTCAGATATGACCCTACAGGCTCCCAAACCCTGGGTCCTTTGTTTCTTAGCAATTCCTCTCCTCTGGTTTGCCTTCACATTCACTGATTCTTTACTGTGGCATCTCTATTCAGCCAGTGTGCACATCTGGAGAGTGTTTAAAACCATGGGGGTTGTACATCTTGTTCTGAAATGTTTAGCCTGTTCATTGTGTTCTCAGTATTTTTGAAATTCAGTCGTTTCACTAATTTCAAGTAGTATTTGCTCTTCTTGCTTCACCGCTCTAGCAGCTCCTCTGAAACCTCTGCCAGATAATCACATCTCTGCCACCAGATGATGGTCTCTTCGCTTGTGACTTGAACTTGCCTCGGTTTTCTGTATGTTGGGTAGTGATGAACTAGTCTTTGGACTTTCTGAACACCATGTCCTGAGTCATGGTTTTCTTAAACTTTATGCAATATTTTTTTAGATAGTAGTCATTTAGTTTCATTAGAGAAGAGAAGTCCAACTGCTATGCGTGGTAGTTTTTGTAAAACAATTTCCTCTGAGTCAGCACATATGATCCCTGACTCCTGATGTTCTAAAGGGAGGCTCTTTAAGACTCAAGCAGAAAATACTCTGAAGCTTCAGGGAATTTCTGGAACTGAGCAGGTGCACTAGGACCCTCCCCCCCCAAACTTACACAACAGTAAGGAATGCTGAGCAAGTCTCTCAGACCAATGGAGCTATCTGGAAGAGGCAGAGACCAGCTGAGATTATCTGGGATAGACTCAGACCAGCTTAGCTACCCAGAATAGACATGCCACACCTGTGGAGTGGCCCGCCAGTTGCAGTGAGTTCCAGGTTTCCAGTTTTGTGAACTGTCACCAGTGATGAGATGAGCTTTCCATGATTCTGCTGTCTTTGAGTCATTTCTGCTCTTCACACATACTCTGTAAGTAAACCCAATAAACTCACTGGTTAAGCAAGTTAGGCTCTGGTGGTCTACTTTATTCTGTTGTCAATTCCTTGTTTGGGGTAAGTAGATTTTTGCTTCTATCTCCCAGGAATAATGTCACATAACAGTAGTTTCAATGTAATTTCAATGTCCAAAGGCTTCAGAGTCATATTCATATCTGTGTCATATGCACAGTTTGCCAAACTGAGTGGCTATCTAACCTGTATCACTTTTCAAGTCCTGTTGTACAGGTTGGACCCATAAATGTGCAAATTATGAGGTGTCCAGGAGCTTATATAGAATTGTAAGTGGGACCCTTCCTCAGCTTCTCTATCTTGATGATCTCTGTAGTATTTTCTGCTTCCTGAGACAACTCCTTTTTGGATCTCTCAAAAGGCAGAGGCAGGTAGACCTCTGTGAGTTTGAGGCCAGCCTGGTCTACTTAGTGAGCTACAGATTAACCAGTGTTACACAGCGAGACCTTGCCTCAAAACAAACAAACCAAGCAAACAAACAAAAAATGTGCTTTATCCACCCAACTCTTTGACTATATCCACAATGGACTTCAGGGTTGAGTAGTAAGAGGGAAGAGAGAGACAGAGACAGAGACAGACAGACAGACAGACAGACAGACAGACAGTGACAGAGAGAGCCAGAGAAACAGAAAGAGCATGGAGAGTATGGAGCATGGATTCATCTTACCCCCCCCCCCCCACATACTCCAGTACTACACTGTTCTGATCATAAAGTAAGGTCTTCACTTAGTTGCCCTAGTCTTGGATCAGGTTTGATATTATGATATTGTCTCTCGTTTTACACTCAACACTCAAGAGCCACCAGGGATCTGGAGTATAAGAGGTCAAAGAAAAGAAAACCGCTGTAGAATGCCCTGCAGTATCTGAGCATGAAGAGACTTTGCTTGCCCAGTCAGAGCTGGAAAGCTCTCCTTTCAGCTCGCTATCTCTGGTCCTGAAGTGCACTTATGCGACTGGGCTATGTTTAGTCTTGAGTATGGAAGAGGATGAGGAAATCTGGTAAAGGTAAAGCTAGTGCCATTGTCCACCCCCCCTTTTTTTTTCTTATTTCTTTGCAGCAACTTTGTAAAGGAAAAGATTTGTTTGGCTTACACTGCCCTATCACAGTCCATCAGTGAGGTTGGAACTCAAGCAGGAACAGAGGCAGGAACCACAGAAGAAAGCTGCTTACTGCCTTGCTTCCCCTGGCTTGATCAGCTCCTTTTCCTTATGCAGCCCAAGTTCACCTGCCTAAGGATGGTGCCGCCCACGGTGGGCTGGACCTAGCTTTGTTAATTAATAATTAAGAAAATGCCTCACAGACATGGCCACAGGCCAATCGAATGGTGGAAATTCTTCTGTTGAGGCTCCCTCTTCCCAGGTGACTCTAGTTTTTGTCAAGTTGACAGCAAACTAACCAGCACAGCTAGTTATGCAGAAATTTGAGTTTGGCTCCTAATTTGCTCTGAAGCAGCTGTTGTGCATAGCCCATCCAGGCTCCAGAGCTACATTCAGTGGAAGCATGGGTTTGAGTATGCCATCTCCATCTTGCATAGAACCAGAGCCAGGTCTTCAGGTGTAAGGTAAGGAAACAAAATGCACCATAAACATGATGTGTAATATCTGATATGTATGATAAATTGGCTGTACAAAGCCAAACAAGATAAATAAAATTAATGCATTTTAGACTTGATATAACTCAGTCCTTGGAATGATCAATGGCTTTTGACTTGGTATACCATTTGGCATTTATTCGTTACCACTGGAAATGCTTTCTGTTGGTGGATTGTTGTGAGCATACATCATAGCTCTCATTGAGGGAATGTCTAATTAGCATAATTTTTGAAAAGGCTAATCAGGGCAGTTCTAAACTGTTATATGCAAAGGTGATCACGATGATTGCTCTGCTGAAATGCACAATGGCCAGAATGTTGTGTGCATTAATTATTCACATATCAATAGAGATGAGCCAGGCATGTGCAAAATAGATGCCTGAAAACTTGTCAATTAAATTTCTCAAGGAAATTAATTAGAATTCTATAATGAATCTGTTTGTAAAGCAAATTTTTACCCCTTGGCTTTTGTTATTACATGTGCTTTTTCTCATAAATAAGATTTATGTATCTTTATTTAGACCTGTCTCTATTTCTGAGTTGGTTTTATGTTCTCAATTCCCTCAGCCAATGGTAGCTTGGTGGACTTGTAACCCTAAAGCCCATGACTTTGGGATCTGTCATATACTTCTCGGCATTTGTGGAGCACAGGGACACACCACTTACTGAGCTGCCTTCTAGGGAGCAGGCTGTAATCACATTTGATGAAGAGGGCCAAACTGCTTTTCTGAAAGCCAAAGGTGCTCCCTGGGGTGAGATGCTCATGGTTTGGCAGGTGGTTACCAAGAGAACCAGGGAGAGCCCTTCCCCAGGAGTGATACCCACACAGTCACAGCTTTCTAAATGGGAGAAGTCACCTAGTCTTCATCTACTTCCTTTCCCCCTCAATCCAAATGTTTCCAAGGTCTGATGTACTTATTCAGGAAAAGAATACTTTTATGTGCAAATAGGTCCTCCAGCCTCACTATGACCCAGAGGTGAGCAGTTCCCATTTTTCCCCTTTTTAACCATTGGCAAATGGAGGTTCAGAGATGTCAGAAAAAAGAAGAATACAAATCCAATTTTCTAAATCCAAATATTCATAATCTTTCTTTTTGTAATCTCACTTCATTACAGCTACTATTAACTAATAAGAATCACAAATAAATGTTTTCGGCTCAATTTTATGTAGCAAAGGGTGAGGCCTATCCAGTTAATGTAAGAATGAATATTCTTTGAGATAGCAACCTAAAAACAGAGTATTCAAATACTCTACTTTGAAGTTTTGCATTTTAAATCAAATTCTACTCATTAGCAGTAGTTAAGATATGAAAGCAAGCTGGGTTCCCCTCAAAAGATAAATGAATGAATGACAATAAAGGGCCATGGAACACTATTTAGCCCTAGAGAAGGAAACCGTGTACCCCTGCCCCAGTTTGAAACAACCAGGTGGCCTTGTAAAAACATGTTTTTCTTGCCCTGATTTACTACATTCTACTTCCTTATCTTGTGAAACCACCAGGGCTCATGACTGTAGTAGAAATTCCCCAGCAGGGCCTTGCTGCCTTCCACTCCCCCCACCTTCTCTCCACCCTTTACCTTCCCCCACCCTCCGCTTTACTATATTAACACTGTGATTGCTCAATAAATGAGACTTGATCAGAATACTGTCTTGTCTCCATTTCTTCGTGCCCCCTGTCTATTCATTCCTCCAGGTTCAGTCTCGGTGCTCCACGCTGTTGCTCCGTGGGTCGGGGCAGAAACCAAGCCATTTGTACCAAAATAGATGGAACTAGAGTGTATCAACTGAAATATCATCACAAACAGAAAGACAAGTATCATATTCTCCTGTAGAAGCTACAAAAAAATCATTCTGAATATGAACTAGTGATACCCTGTGTTGGGAACTGAGGGATGGGATGGATGAAAGGAGGTTGGATTTGATCATTGCATGTTGAATGCAGTGTTGAAATGTCACATTGAACTTCATTAATATGTGTAATTACTATGTTTTCATCAAAAAGAAATTTAGAAAAAAAATGTTTAAATTCTAGTATTTTTCTGTGCATTGTCCTTTGGAGGCTAGTTTTGTATTATTCCTGATGTTTGTGGAGGAAGAATATATTATTCACACTTCAGAGTTGGTTATTTGCAACCCTGGAAAATAATAATAATAACAATTGTTATTATTATTATTATCATTAGCAAATGTAGCACACAGGGAGACAGTTCTGTTCAACTTTTTACCTTTTTTTGAATTTTTAGGAATTTCATACAATATTTTTATCCCCCATCTGCAGCCCCCTTGTTACGCCCTTCCCAATTTCATGTATTCCATTATGTATATATTAAGGCATATTGAGTTGAATTTGTGTTCCTAAAGGTCCTTCATTTGGAGCCTGGTTAATCTACCAAGAACGTCACTCTTAAAAGAGACTGACTCTCCACTTCCCGGCAGTATTCAGTTTCCAACAGTTCCTCTGGTCTGGTTTGGGTTTCTTACCCATGTCCCCAAATCTAAGTTGGAATTTTGTCTAGCTTGTCTGCTCAGCGTTTTGACAGTGTGAATTCATACAGACACAGTTGAGGTATTTTGTAATGTTTTTGTTGTATTTTTGTGATGTGTGCAAAAGCATAAGGTATTCTTGTTACATGTAAGGTTTTCTTTCTTCCTCCCGTTCGCATAGCGATGATAGAGAAACTACAAATTCTATTTGTCTTGAGTCACAGAGTTACTATGGGTTAAATAGCTGAGGCTTTCACCCACAGTGCTCTCAGATGAAATCCTATTACATATTATGAGGTTATTGTTGCCCTCTGAAAAATTTTCATTAGATATGAGTGTGTTCTTCCTAACATTCTGCAGTTGGGAGACAGCTGGGAGACATTGTGTTCCGGCTGCAGCTGCCTCCCAGAATTCTTCAGATACAGCGGAGTGGAAAAAGATCACTCAGTGCGTGTAAGTTTTTCCTCCTCAATTTTTTCAATAAAACATTTTATCTCCCCAAATTATGGAAGCAAATAGAGATGCATAAGAGCTTATTGTCTTTGGTGGGTGGATCACTTCACCTCCTTGATGGGGCACATTCACCAGGAAACTCAGCAAGAAGCTAAATCATCGTAATCAAACTGGCATTTCAATTCTAGCCCCTCTCATCTGATTTTAATTTAACATAAACAGTGTGATTAGAAAGTGGTGGCTCACTCTAATACACCTTCTGTGATGGTACCTCATTTGTATTCAATGAAAAGATAGTCTCCGAAGCCAATAGCATACTTAAATTGTGATTTGATTTTTCTAAATAAATATTTATCCAGACGATGCATATTAATAATTTAGCACCCACAAACTTGCAAGGTTTTAATGCTTAAATGAAGGATGGACCTGCATTTCAATGATCTGTTATTGGAGTCTACTGGAACTATAGGCCCTTGAGCATTGAGGGTGGGTGGGGAGACTGGTCTCATCCTCTCAGGTAGCCGGAGACCTCAGGAATGGATGAATAATCATAAGGTAGGAAAAGACTCTGTTATAGTAGCAGACAGGAGTGATTTTAATCCAGATATTTAGAGCAAGATGGGGCCTCCCCAAGCACCATGTTTGGGTCCCCCTAAAGAAAGCCATGAATCATTTCCATTCAATTCATGGAAACCTTCAATAGAAGGTCAATGAGCACTTCCGTCTTTTGAAAGAGCTTATTAAGGGCAGATGGGTGACAACTCAGCAAACTGATCTTGAGCCTAAACCTTCCACATCACAGTGATAGGAAACCGAAAGCCTAACCTATAGAACATTCAAGTTTGGCAGTGCTGACTTTAAATAGAACCAGTAAAATTACATTAGCCTGGAGTTAGCTGAGATTATCTAAGACAAATAATATTTCCGGTAAGAAAAAGCAAGTGTTGACTCCCTCACATGTGCACATAGCTCAGCACTTCATAGGCATGATGGGATGGGAAACCACAATGCTATAGTTGGATCTGGAATGACTTAAAATGCCCATGTGATAGAAGTTTGGTCTTTGGCTTGATGCTCTTAGAGGTATGGAACTTTTAAGAGATGGGGCATAGTTGAAGGAAGGTAGACCATTGGGGATGTGTCCTTAAAGACAATTTTGGCCCCTGATCCTTTCTTGTCTCTTTGGATAGCATGAGGTATCAAGCCTTCTCAACTGCACACCCCAGCCACAATATACTGTGCTATCTCAGGCACAAAACAACAGAGACTGAAACCATGGGCCAGAATAAACCTTTTCTCTTATTAAGTTGTTTGTCTCCAGTGTTTTTGTTATAGTAGCTGAAATATAACTAACACATATTATCCAAAAATTTTCTGTAACATAGTGTCTTGTACAGGTTCAGGTGTTTCTCTTTGTGATTATGTGGCTGACTAGGACTTGAACTTGCTCAGCTGACAGCATCAGAAGAATTATGTACCACTTACTGACAGCTTGGGAAAGGTAGAATGCAAAATTTGAAGTGCTGTTTATATGAAATTCATATTGTTTTCACACTTCCATGAAGTAGAACAATAATACATGAAACCAATGCAAACCAGAGATTGTGAGTGATCTAAAACACCTGCCTACTACCACCACATCCATTATACTAATAACTTCTAAGACTTGTTTCAGATATTTAGCTATATATGTATGTATGCATGTGTGCCTGCACTTGCGCATGTAGGGAAGGTGCACATATATGTATGTGCATGTGTGTAGGTCGGAGGTCAACCTTGCCTGTCCTTATTCTGATGTCATCTGCCGTGTTGTTTGAGACGGGTTTTCTCTTTGGCTTGGAACTTGCCAAAGAGGCTCGGTTGAGTATCCAGAGAGCTCCAGGAGGTGCCATCTGTCTCCAGCTCCCCAGGCCTGGGACTAGCTATTTACCCCACCATGCCCTTGTCTTTAATGTGGGTTATGGGCCTTGTAATCAGGTCCTTATGTTTGCAGAGCAAGCACTTTATAGACTGAGTTATCTTCCCAGACCCTGAGATGTTTACTTACTTTTTTTGAGACAGGGTCTCACTATGTACCTCAGATGGCCTGGAACTCTCTATGATGACCTTCCCAGGCTGGCCTCGATCTGACAGTGATCCACCTGCCCCTGCCTCCCCAGTGCTGAGATTTAAGGTGTGTTCCACCATGCCTGGCTAGATGTTTAATTTTTTTCAGTATATACTTTTATTGAATTTTTGTGCATTTCATACAATACATCTTAATTATACCCCCCACTGGATCTCATGCATCCTGTCTCATTTGTTATGACTTATCAAGTCAAGATGTCCCTCAGTGCAAGTTCATCCACTGGCGCCTGGTCATCCCTTAAAGACCAACTCTTCCTCACCCAGCAGTGATTAGCTACAAATAGTTCTTCGGCTAATGTTGGGGCTTCTTGCCTATTTCCCTAGTTCTGTGCTAGGTTTTTGTCTCGTTTGAGTTTGCATGGGTCTTGTGCATACTATCACCATTGCCGTAAGTTCATACAAGCAAGTTCCTAGAAGGAAACTGTTTTCTTGTGGCCATCTACTACTCATGGTTCTTACAATCTTTCCACCCCCTCTTCTGCAAAGGTCCCAGAACCCTGGGTGGGCGAGGTTTAATATAGGACTCCTGTCCAGGGACACATACTCTGCAGTCTTATTTTGTACATTTTGACTAGTTGTGGCTTTCTGTGTTAATCACCCTCTGTTAACTGGTGAGACTTGAGAGATGCATTAGTATTCTCTGTACCTCCCTGTTCCACTATGTTCTAACCACTCCCTAAGTGCATTTTAAGGACATATATTCTTGTCCAGCAATGTGGAAAACTTTCACCTCTGCCCACGGTGTTTCAGACTTGGAAAGCTTTGCCACTCTGATGGATATAGGAGATACTTCATTGTTTTAAGATTCCTTCACCTGACCCTACATGGTGAAGCATCTCTCATAGGTTACAGCCCTTTTGGATTTTTGCTCTGCTGTTTTTCTGAGGTATTTGGGATACTTAATCGTGTGTGAATCTTAAGAGTCACAAATATCTTCTCTGTGGGAGGTGGAATGCTATCCTACACTTCTGACTGAGAATTCAATTGCCCAATAGAAGTAATATATTTTTAATTTATTGATTATTTTATGTATATGAGTGTTATGGCTACATGTATGTAAGTGAACCCGTATCATTCAGTGCCCACAGAGGACATAAAAAGGCTTTGAATCCCCTGGAACTGGAGTTATGGACAGTTGTTAGCCCCCATGTGGTGTTGGGATTCAGACCCAGGTCTTCTGCAAGAACAGCCAGTGCTCTTAACCGCTGAGCCATCTCTCTAGCCCAGAAGTCAGATAATTTTTAAACGAGATATAATTCACATGCTGTGAAGCTCTCCACATTGAAGTTTAGTGGGTTTTGGTGAAATCTCTTCACTTTATGTTTGTGATTTCTATATTTCATTTCACAAACATTTGTTATCCTAATACTGTCACATCATTCCATCTCTTTGAATTTTATTTTTCATTTATGATACAGAAAACATGGAAATTATACACATTCATAGAATACCCTGTGGTATTTTGATATGCATTATGTAATGTTCATATCACAGCAAACATATATATTCTCAAACTTTATTATTTCTCTATGGGTAAAACAGTCAAAATCCTTTCTTGCAACTTTTTAAAAATATACATATAATTGCTATATGCCCCTTTTTTAAATATAGTAGATATTTACACCTTTGTCATTAATCTGTGAGGAGCGGCTATTTGGAGCGTAGCAGTATAGACGTCTTCCCTGATATTTATTCATGGGCTGGCTCTCTGTTTTAACATATTTCCTGTAGTTTTCCCCCATGCTATTTCTATCTGTCAAGTCTATCAAAATGACACAAGTCAGTTTCTAAGCTCGCTATTCTTTTGATTTATCCGAGGTCCAATAAACACAATTTATTTTCTAATAAGAATACATTTTAGAATTTATTATTATTTTGTGTGTGTGATGTGTGTGTTTGAGTGAGGCTACATGTGTCTCATGGAGCACTTGTGGAAGGCAGACTTGTGTTTTTTAAGACAGGATCTTACTGTGGTTCCCAGGCTGGCCTTGAACTCATGCTTATCCTGCCTCAAAACCCCAAACAGCTGGGATTATAGGAGTAAAATAAATGTTCATGTCTCTAAGAAATGTCTCCTTACCTTGCTTTATCACAACTATCTTCACTTTTCTAGGCCATTTATATCACACGTATATATTCATCCCAGTCTTTTATAGTCAGTAAAAAGTTGCTCTATGGATTTTGATTGAAATGACATGGAATTGAGAGATGGTTCAGGAAGAACTGGCATAGTCTAATGCTGACATCATTAAATACTCCATCCACAACACGGATACAAGTCTCTCCTCCATATTCATCCTGGCATTTTGAAATATGAACGCTCCCCACAGGTCCATGTATTAGAGCCTGGGTGCCTAGCTGCTGGTGTTATTATGGGAAGTTCTGGAAACCTTAAGGGATGGGGTCTCACTGGAGGAAGCAGGGCCCTGGGAGTACATTGTCCTCTGCCCTTCCTGTCTCCCTCTCTCTACTTCCTGTCTGTCACGAAGGGAGGAAATTCCTTTGCCACACACTCCCTCCCACCTATGAGGCTCTGCCCAAGCACACTGGGTCAAGCAATCAGGTGTTTTGGTCAATGACTCAAAAGTAAATAATATATATTGAATTGTTACCTAGTTATACCACTCCATAATGTCAAGCATATTTTGTGCTGGTTACTAGATATGTATGGTCCTTTATGAGGAGTGCTGAGACGGAAATCAGGAAATTCTGCACAGCAAGCCAAATGTCTACCACTGAACTACAGTCCAGCTCCCTTATAGCCCTTATTGTGGTTTGGCTTTGTTTGTATTCATTCATATTATGTTAACTAATGTGTGTTGCTGGCATATAGTAATGAACTAACTTTTGCACCTGATTTGGGCACACTACCTATTTGGTGAATTCTTGTGTTAGTTTTAAGTCTTCATATCATATCATGTATAAATAATTGCAATTCAGTTTCTTCATTGCCAGTTCTTTTAAGATTTTCTTATATTGTCTTGTGGATCACATTGTTTGAGATTTTCAGGACAATGCTGAGCAGCAGAGTTCATAGACACAGGCTTGTCTATTGATGCCTTTAAAGGGAAGTGTTCTAATATCATTCACTGAGTGTGAGGGTTAGGGCAATGTGACTTGCTTTTATGATAACTATTAAGTTCTTTTCCTCTATATTCCTAGTTTTCCTAGTGTTTTAACTCTGAGGGACACATTTTATCAGTTCCTTTTACTTTTGAGACTGATGAATTTATTTATTTGAGCCAGAGAGTCTCACTAGCTAGGCTGGCTCTGAACCCTGTGTAGCTGAGGATAACATTGAACTCCTGACCCTCTTGTCTCCATCTCACAAATGCTGAGATTACAGATGTGGACCTCCACACCCGGTCTATGCAGTGTTGAAAATCTAACCCAGGGCCTCCTACACATTAGGCAAGCACTCTACCAACTAAGCTACATCCCAGCTCTTGAATTTGATTTTACAATTACTCATCTTCATAAAGCCTTAATAGTGACCTATGAGTGGAGTGAACACTCTGTCTCTCTGATTCTGCTGTTCTTTATTTGCCCTGTACCACAGCAGACTAACCTGTCTGCTTAGAGCTCTCTGCTACCCACTAGCTCCTAGGAAAGAAACTCAAGAGCAGGTCTGTGTTTAATTGATGGCTACATTCCTCCTCAGTTGGTACAGATAACTGAACATGTCTGTGTGCATGTATAGAAGATATATTTTGGGATTATGTCCTAGAAACTTCACTAATTGTTTCCTAAAAACAAATAATATTTCTGATTATTTGGCTTCACTTATAAGGGCAATTAGAGTAAAATATAAATTTGACTGAAAAGTTTTATATATCTACACATTTACATTTGCTCTCAATAAAATAGTTCTGATTTTATGACTATTTTCTGAGAAACACTATTATTGCTTTATTATCAATCAAGTTCATCTTTATTTTGATATTGTCTTTCTTGCTCATCATGATGTCATTATTAAAACGGAAATAAGATTCTCACAAATTCTGATTTGGTCAGTATTTACTTTTCAGAAGCTTTTTTTTTTCACATCTGAGATGAAAATGATTTTATTTAAATTTAAATGGTGTTCTTAACTGATGCAAAAGTTCTGTTAAGATGCATTGTTTCTGTTAGTGTTTGAATAATCTCCTGCATTTAATTCAGCACCATGAGTCCTTAATGATCACAGAGCCTGAAATGCCATTTGAAAATCTGAAACTTTGTGTTTTACCTCTGTTTTTGCTTTCATGCGTAGCACGGCTTTGAAAATCACAGTTATGAAATTTATTAGCTGTCTTTGCAAAGCTGTGTGTTAATACATCTTTCACATTTCATTGAGAAGAAAAGAACCTAATCCCACCAGGATCTCTGCTATTAGTTCTTCTCTTGATTTTTTCCCCCATGGGGATGTTTTTGCTGTCCAGATGGTATGCTGAGAAATCCTTAAACAGATCAGCATTTCACAAAAGCAGACTGGAAGAGCAAAATCCTATTTTTAAGTTAGGGAATTAAGCCCTACATCTTTTTTAAGTTTTTACTTTTTAGTATTTATGTGTATGAGTGTTTTGCCTGCATGCGTGAAAGTGCACCATGTGCATAAAACATCCATGGAAGCCAGAAGGCAGTGGGGATCCCCCTGGAACTGTTAGCTGTTGCTGGAAACTAAATTGGGGTCCTTTGCAAGAGCAGCCAGCACTCCTAACTGCTGAGCCATCTCTCCAGCTGCAAGTCCCACATCTTATCCTCTGGCTCACATTCTATCCCAGCCAGTCAGTCTCGCCTTGCATTTACTGCTGTTGTATTCTCTGATTTGGCAGCATGTCTTCAAGTTCAATAGAGTTCTGTTTTTAGATTGTTCTGATGGACAACGGTAAATGACTACTCTGTATCACTCTATATTCCTTGAATTTTACCAGTTCCAAAGAGTACTTTATATTGGATTCACATTTAGGGAATGCCAATTAAACCCAAAATGTATATGTATATATATATATAATCTCCCCATCCATATCCATGAGGATATTCTGCTTTCTATGGAGAAGAGATGAATGGTATTTGAGAATCAATCTGATGGGATGTTATTTCTCAAATTAGCCCAAATTCTCATTTTACCACAGGGAGGTTTCTAATCTCAAGTGGTTGCTCATAGTATCAAAACTTCTTAAATGGACAAATAATTATTAGGTCATCAAAATTATTAGGTCATCAAAATGTTCCAAATTGTGTATTATCTCAAAATTTGTATTCTAAATCTTTCATCTATAGAATAAATAAAAGCAATTTTGCTCAGGGTCTCTTTACTGTTTATGCTTTTAGTGTATATTCTACAAAATCAGATGTCTACCTTTACCAGTAAAGTATGGAATTATTTCATTTTAATTTGGGGAGACATAGCTTCTAACTGTATTAGTAAAACTCTGCCTTTTATCTGACCTACTTTTTCCTATATCTGAATCTCAGCTTAGCATTCCTCTTTAGCTACATTGAATGAGGGGGTTTTGCTACAAACTCATTTCCTCTCTTCTATCTTGGGTTGTGTGTCCAGGAGTCACTCTGTCTGGAATGCATTTCCCTTCCTTCACTGTCCACTTATGTAAATACATACCCTTCCTTTCAGACTCTGATCGCATGCCATTTATAAAACTTTCTCTAAACATCTCATTGTACACACACACACACACACACACACACACACACACACAGCTATTATTTTTTCTGTACTCTGATAATACACATAACTTAGCTCTCTGCATTCATTTTCTTCTCTTGAGGTTAGAAATCAAGGCATATCATTTCTTTTTTTACACAGAATCTAATCCAGCTCTTCCATAGTAACAGGTACTCCATGTACACTTATAAAAGGTTAATTGATTAAATAATTTCTGCCAATCATTGTAAAAACTGTTCTTAAAATCTGGAAGATAACATTATGATTCTCATATATAAGTTAATATCTGTGACCTTAATGACCCAAAGTAGATCTGCAAACATGCTGCCTTTTAAAGTTTAGTTTAGAAAGTTTTTCATGCGACAGAATGAAATCTTAAATCTAACTTTAAAAAAGAGATACGTGGGAGAAGAGAGTTCTGAATAGTTTTGCCAAAAGGTAACTCACATTTAGAATATAATATATTTAAATTAGGTGGGAGAAATAAAGCTAAAAATGTTCATCAGGATATATGAAAATTTAGCTCCTGTAATTACTTTTTTATAAACAAACCTTAGTCATTAGTTCACAGAACTGTAAGAACAGTTGCAGTAATGGTGGCTAAGATACATCTGGGTTCAGTGAGAGATGCTCAGAGGTAAAAACTTGGGAGACCTGGTGACTGGGGCTCCAACTCTAGAACCCACCTAACGGTGGAAAGAGAACCCACCCCTGAGGGTTGACACCTGACTTCCACATGTGCTCCGTAGCAAGGCACACACACACACACACACACACACACACACACACACACACACACACGCACACACACACACACACACACACACACGCACGCACGCACGCACACACACACACATACACACACACACGCACGCACGCACACACACACACACGCACACACACGAGAGAGAGAGAGAGAGAGAGAGAGAGAGAGAGAGAGAGAGAGGGGCAGGCACAGAGGCACACACACAGTAATAAATCAACACATTTTTTAAAAAGAGCTACACATCTGTCCTCTGCTCTGGTTACTACAGAGGGAGGGGGAGGCCTTAACAAGGGGGCCTCATGGGCTTTGCTTTGCCAGTTTACACACAGTCCAGAATGCCCCAGATATATTCTGAGCTCCTTTTTTTTTTTAAAGCTCATTTTAAACTGAGCCAACATTTATATTTTTTAAAACAAAAAAGATAAAACAAAATTATAAAATTACTTAAGATACTATTTAACCGTGTTTATTGATTTCTTCGTTGGTACTTTTCTGGTAACCACAAAACTTTAACTTTCTGTGAAGATGATTAAAATGATTTCCTAGGATGTGCCTGGATGCTTGAAAGAGAGGAAACACCGTTCTTGAATTCTGAAACAGCAATACTGGAAAACATGTACATGAAGGAGCTCTTTTAGGCATTCTTAGAAGCGTTTTTTTTTTTCTTTACTTTTCTTTGTTTTGCTATTACACCCATTACAACTTAAAAAAAAAAAAGCTTGGGTGGAGTTAATAACCCTTTACAAATGTTAAACAATAACTGGAAATCCTGAAAATGTATCCTCCTTCATCCAGTGGGAAAAACACTTTAAAGTTGTTTTTTTTCCCCCTAAGAATTGTTTAGCAAAGGAGTTACTAGGTTAGTTTCTATTTTTGACTGAAAGTTCAGTTTTCACTGCCTGAAACATAATGCCATCTGTGCTGCCTTCTCCCTTTAGAACCCAGTTCTTCTCCAGGCTTCCCATATGCATGTATCTGATGCTTCCAACCCAGATGAATGTGGTACTGGAAGTCGCTACATACTTTCATCTGATGGTGAAGTGCTAGAGGTTGGAGCATTGATCATGAAGGTGTAATTCGATTTTTGAATATAAGTCACATCAGACATATCTCCAAATTAAAATTTTTACCATATTATACTCAATAGTTATGTACATTATGCTTATTTACCTACCACCACGGAGGTAGTGGTGACGTGAGGCAAAATGTATATTACAATGTAGTGAGTAGATAGAGAAATGGGTCAGGGCCAGATAGCCAAAGAATCCCAGAACCACTCAAACCCTAGGGTCCTCACATTTATACGAGTCACTCATTCCACTCACACACTTATCCAGAGCAGTAGTATCTTAAATGCAGAAACCATTCAAACATAAAACTTCAGTTTATTAATCAGATGCTTTAAACTATCTTATGTTCTGTAAAGTGATCTGCAAACATAAAAGTCACTATATATTTATATTTGAGCTAATTCTTGTATAAAAATTCATGCTGACCCATGATTAATTTCTTTTTTATCGAATCTTCCATAAGGAAAAAATTCAGATATTTTACTTAGAGTTTCTTTATATTTCAAGGAATTCTTAAACTTCTACTTAAGATCTGTAATGTTTTCATTTTTCATTTCATCCTGACTTTTCTTGTATAACTGATAGTCTTCAAGAGTATCCCTAAATAAAGCTTGGCATGGTGGTACATGCCTTCAATGCCAGCACTCAGGATGCAGAGGCAGGTGCATCTCTTAGATAGAGGCCAGCCTGGTCTACATAGTGGGTTCCAGGCCAGCTGGATTCAAAAAACAAAACAAAACCCAACAAAAACCGAGTATTCCTCAAATCAGATGTGGTTTTTTGGGGTGTGTGTGTGAAGTGTCTGTATTCAAATAGACATGATCCCTAATATGAGATTAAACATAGATTCTAGGCAGTCGTTATGCCAGGTTTTCTGTTTGGGAAACTGGAAGACGTGGCATCTAGTGTCTCAGTGAACATGTCCTATGGCAGCTGGGAAAGCCTGACCTAGACTAATACTTCCTGTTTCCATCTGAACCTTCAGAAGGCAAGAGTTTAGCAGAACTGGCTGTGAACAGAGCAGTTCCCACACCACCCTTACCTGCACTGGAAAAACGAAAGCGAGGACAAAGGCTAGGGTACTGCTGATACCAGAGCCACGGGGGATTCAGAGTCAAAAGAGACTTTTCCCACAGTTCTCTACCTTTCACCTCTCAACTGTGTGGTCAGAGGAACCCACAAGTGTACTCACTTTTCAGTCTTTCAACATAAAGACAAATGCTGCCTCCCCATTTCCCTTCACTTCAAAGTAATATTAAATTCTTAATCCAGCATGGGAAACTGCTTAATACATTCCATGTGGATTTCTAGTTTGTGTGCAGTGTGATTATTTATGACTCAATACTATTCATGCCTATCTTTACTTAGGTTCTAAATTTGTTTTGAGTTGCTTTATATATGTATATATATAACTGATATTTCATATTGTAGCTGTTTTTTATTCATAACCTCTCATTTTCCTTTACTAGTAAATATATTAGACAAATCAATACATGGATGGTAAAATAAACTGGTCATCATTAAACAATAATTGCTAGCTTCTACATTCTTCAATACAACAGACAAAAGCACATCATTGAACATGTTAAAAAATATCAATTTTCAATAGTATAATGAATACTTAAAGCATTACCATAATACACAAAAACTGAACAATAAAAGAATACTTTTAAATCTCTCTTCTAATAAAGGTGATTTTTATTAATGTGCACATCTGTCAAATAATACAACATTCTAGGTAGTGATGAATTTTTAATCTATAGTAAAGACTAAGTCAAAAACTAGTTTTGTTGCTGTTGTTTTTCATTTTTATGACAGATTCTCACTGTGTAAGCCAAACTGGTCTAGAACTCACTATGTGACCCAGGCTGGTCTCAAACTTGTGACAATTCTACCTCAGCCTCTCAGGCATGAGCCCCACATCTTGCACCAATCTTAACTCTCTTGTCACACTTGTAATTTAATGTTCCTTCAAAACATAATTGAACAAAGGAAAGAACGAGACTGATCACCACTCACGAGAGAATATTCCCAATGTAGGCATAGTAGGAGCAGCAGTAGGGCGTGTTCCCATCACAGCAGTAAGATCTGCATTCTTTACCACACTGCGCAAGGCAGCCATCTGCAAAGTGAAAGTAAGAGCAGTTGAAGTTGGGAAATCATAGTTTAAGGAAAAATTATTCTCTTCCTGTCTTCTCAGTCAACCATTTCTTAAGTAGTTTAGTGTTCATTTCATGCTTTATATCCCAAAACACTGTTAAAGGTTGAAATGAACCTTTCCGCCCAGTGAGGCTCTAAGCTGGTAAAGACAAAGCCATTCTTCTCAAAGCTGCTCCAAGCACTATAGCTGATAGCTGGGTTTGGGTGAATAAGATTGTGATGGAAGGAAGGACTGGATAGACTCATCTGTCAATCAAGTTGTCAATAGAGTTGTTGTCATAGTTTCCAGGTGACAAAGTTTCCTGACTTTAAGGTGTTATATTCTCAATTAATTTCAATTACTAAAAAGTGTTGTTATTGTGGGTTATGCCAACAATTAGCATTAAAAATTGATGTGTGTATTTGCCATGAAAATGGGTTAATGCTTTTCCTTTTATGCAGTTTTATCTTCATAATTATAATGTACTTACAAAAAATTAAAAGTTTACCTAATGTCATATTGAAGAATCACAGGCTATTAAACAGCACAATGTAGAGGAAGAAAATGAGTTTTCTGATTTAAAGGGTATGTTGGACCCAAAAGTCCACATTGCTTTTCTTTATGTGCTTTTTTTTTTTTTTTTTTTTTTTTTTTTTTTTTTAAATTATTTATGGGGCTGGCAAGATGGCTTGGCAGTTAAAAGCACTGGCTGCCCTTGAAGAAGACCTGGGTTCAATTCCCAACACCCATATGGTAGCTATGGAACCCATATGGAGTTATGGAACTGTCCATAACTCCAGTTCCAGGGACATCCTATGCCCTCTTGTGACCTTCATGGGCATTACTATTTTATTCATTAGTTTTACAATTTGTGTATGAATGTATTGCTTGCATGTACGTAAGTGCACATGCCTGCAAAGCATACAGATGCCAGAAGAGGGTGTTGGATCTCCTGGAACTGGAGTTATGGATGGTTGTTAGCTGCCATGTAGGTGCTGGGAATTGAACCTGGGTCCACTGGAAGAAGAGCAAGTCTTCTTAACAGCTGGGCCATCTCTTTAGCCCTCTATATGCTTTTCAACAAGGAAAATTATACCAAATTATTTAATAAAACATTGTAGCTTTAACAAACTATTTGATCTGAACAATTTATTTTAAAGTGTGAGGTAATCATTGAGCTATGATCAGCAATATAAATTACGATGCACCTGTGATTTTCAGGCATATATCAGAAAAATACTACGGTATGATTATTTAAGTTGTACATTCAAGAAGCACAAAAAGTCATTTACAACTTTAAAAGTAATATGAATTGAATGTTATAAATTATATGAAATATTTGGTTTCCTATTTCAAAATTACACTGTTCAATGTACAAAATAATTTATTATTCGTGTCCACATGTTCTTGCCGTGATTTATCTGGAGAAGAAAAGTTTAGGGTACTTTTAAGTCACAACCTTCTAAGACTTAATCAGTAAGTATCAAAGTCCATATGGCTTTATCAGTAATGTGTGGCTTTTGTAGAACTAATGAGCAAAGTTTTATTTTCTTCTCCTTAATTTTACTTCTACATCACAGATCAACAGCATGTACCTCAATGTTATCTTCTAGATTATGGTTTAAAAAAAAAAAGGGGAAAACTATTTTTGCGATTCTACTTAAATCTACTTTTAAGGTAAGAACACAGATCGCTCAGATCCAAGGGAAAAGCTAATGTACTGCTAATAAGAACTTTTGAGTGCTTATTTTTGTTTCGTTTTGTTTCTCTGATATACTTTCATGTAGCCCAGCCATGAAGGCCCAGGATGACCTTGAACTCCTGATCTTCTTCTACCTTCCAAACATTGGGGTTACAGGACCGTGTCCCAGTTCTCAGCGAGGACATCCCACTCTTTAAGGCTCCTTAATTGATGGTTTTGTCAGTGAATTTCTGCAGCTCTCATTTTTAGTCTGTTTAGTTGATTCAATTATTTAGATGAGTCAGTTATTTCAAGAGCTTAGCAGGCAGGGATGTGTTGCCTTTGTCCTTTAGAGCCACACACAGGTGTTAAGTGTGGGTAAAATCTAAACTCCATAAAGAAACCAAAAGAGTAACAGTAGGCATGAAGAAGGATGGGGGTGTAGGGAAAAGACCACATGGAGCATGGAAGAGGGAAAGAATCTGGGAAGGGGGCATTACGAGGGTTGAAAGGCAGCAGAAGGTCAGGAAGATAAGGGGAAAACAAAGTACACTTTGTTTGAAAATGTCATAATGACGTCTAACACATTACGTGCTGATTAAAAAAAAAAAAAAGACAAAAAAGCCCACTCAGATCATGAGAGAAATCTCTTTTCCTCTAGTAGATAGTAAAACCATCAATGTGTAAGGAACTTTCTGGGTGTTCTTTGAATGGTGCCCAGTACAGTGACATCCTATTAAACTTCCCATAAGAACCAATGATTCAATTATCACTAATCCACTCCGATTACTACTGTTAGAAGGACATGATGGTATAAAAATATTGTGAGCCAACATTACAGGAAGCCAAGCCTCAAATTTCATAGCCAAGAAGCTGGCTCATTCCTGCACTTTCACAGTATTTTCTAGCACCGTTGTTTACTTCCTACGAAGAAGGAAAATCTAATAGCATGACAGATGTACTTGTGACCATAACCTTTCCAAACGGAAGCTTCCTCAAAGCTTTCTTTGCTGTCCTAGTTACTATGTCTTCTTTGAGAACGGTTTGATGAAGATCAGAGTTTTGACAACAAATGTTTGTGAAAGAATGGAACATTCCAATTGTCTGTGGAAGATAAATAGTATTACTTTGAATATTCAAGTTAATATGCCTGAAGATGAGTTCAACCTTTCTTCAACTGCTTTTTAATTAACAGTGTGATCTGGGAGGTTTCCTGGCACACCTGCCAACCCCACCTCTACGAGTGCTGCGAGGTTATCTGGCTTGCAGCACTTGCTTAAATAGGCCTCTTGCCAGCTACAGCTAAGGATAAGCAAGGAAAGAAAAGGAGAGGAGGGGCAGAAGGCACGGGCTTAGGCCCAGAAGGTGAAACCTTGACTGAATGCCGTCTCTGTAGCCTGCAGTGGGAGTTGGACAATAGTGTAAACACTTCATTCGGTCTCTTTCTAAGCCTTACTCCACACAAATTATACGTTAGCTATAGAAAAACTTGCTTTTGTTTACTTAACAAAATGGAACATGAACTTATTGCATTTGCTTTGTGCAAATACAACTAGGTTTTGGACAATATCTATTTAGGGTTTTGCATGTCTCTCTCTCTCTCTCTCTCTCTCTCTCTCTCTCTCTCTCTCTCTGTGTGTGTGTGTGTGTGTGTGTGTGTGCCCACACTCTCACACACTGTGACGCAACGCATATCTCTCGCAATGTCACAGTATTTTTCATGAACTTATTGCATTTGTTTTGTGCATATACAACTATGTTTTGGACAATATCTATTTAGGGTTTTGTATGTCTCTCTCTCTCTCTCTCTCTCTCTCTCTCTCTCTCTCTCTCTGTGTGTGTGTGTGTGTGTGTGTGTGTGTGTCCCCACTATCATGCACTGTGAAACCAGGAATTCATCTAGCAGAATGTCTGAACTTTTATTTCTGTGGTATCCTGGCATCTAGCCACAAGGCACACTTAAAGTTGTGTCTCTTAGTTCCAACCCAACTGAGTTATCCATTTTTATATCTACCTATCTTACAAATTAGAGTCCATTAAATACTATATCCTCCTGCCTTCTTGGTCCAGGCCTTCCTTATTCTCTAAGTATCTTGTTTCTCCATGTTCTCCTGAATTCAGCTTTCCTGAATGCATATTTATTGATACCTTCCATGATCCAGGAGCCTTGCCAGTCTGCGAGACTGTTTTTTTTTAAACAAAATATGCATTATCCTAAGGAACTTACTCTTATAAACCAGCAATTAGGCCCCCTTCTTTGAATAACTATAGTACAAGATTGTACCTGTCCTCTGACATAGACTGTTCCACATTCAATTGATCTATGAGCTCACCTCATTTCCCAGAGAGAGCTCAGAGCATGACTTCTGTTCTATTCTCAAACAAATATGGTGACCTTAAACTGCCTCTGAAAAAGGAGACCCAGGACTTTTCATCAAAGAGCTTGTAGGCTAAATATTTCTATGCAAGATAGCAAGTCAACCTAGTATTGCCCTGTGACTGTCTTGTAGACTATCAGATAGGGATCCAGTAGAAAAAGCTTGAAGTGAAAACTGTCTATAAAAGCCACTTTACTGTTGGCCAGCTGTGCCTGTTGCCAGAACCCTGGAGGGCCTGGGCACCTAGCCCTGAGGGAACTGGAGAAAGGGGAAAGCAGGTGTGCAAAGCAGCAGCTTTTCAGTCCTCCACGGGGAACAGACCCAGAAGAAGAAAATCTTGAGGCTCAATGAAAGTTACAGAGTTAGAGTAAGTGATGCTATTAAAGTTTCTTTTGCTTTTTCCTATTTTCTTATTTCTGTGTTCTTTTGATAAACAGAAGCAGTGAGAAGAATCACCATTGCCTCAAAGGAAGTAATAGATTTTAATGTAAAACAAAGAGTAATATAATTGATATTCAGTCCCTCAAAACTGTAAAACCATATATAAAATTTAAGTAAAAGAAATTGTACAGATTAAAATGTGAATTTTCTTCATTAATTAAACTACCTTCCCCATGTTTCTTTATTTTTGTATTAGAAAGTCAGTTTTTTTCCTATCTTATTTTTAAAATGACAATGTTTAGATATCTATTAATTTTGATTTTTAATTTTTTTTAACTTGGGGGACAGAGTCTCATGCATTCCTGACTGATTACATCTTACTATGTAGCAGAGGATGACCCAAAAAATTTTGATCCTCCTGCTTCAGCCTCCTCAGTGCTGGATGGCAGTCATGGCCCATCAAAGCTGGCTTATGCAGTGCTGGGCACAGAACTCAGTGCTTTTGTGTATGTTAGGAGAGTACTCTACCAACTGACCTTATCTCTAACCCCCTAATTTGTATTTTAATAAATGAAAATTTTCTATAGAAGTGGCTACTCCTTTCTGGCAAAGTGGGATGAGAAATTTGATTATTTTGATGCCACAATGCAATTCAGTTCTTTTGTATAACTAACAGTGGTGAAGAACAACTTGATTTCAGTGTCAGTATCCTTGCAAGTGTCAAGACTAAAGCACAGTGCTGTTTACCAGCTTCCACTGCAGGCTCACAGGTAAGCCTGTGGCTTGTTGTCATAGGAGATTAGAGACACAAGACTTATTACAAAGAACTTAATTTTAAGCTTGCGCTATCCTGTGAACCCGAGGAACAGATGTAAGAACCTAAGCACATATGTAATTAACTTTATACTTGGATAAATAGTGAAAGGCCATGTAAGGCTCCCTGTCAATCACAGCAAGAAAACCAATTTGTTTCATTAACTATTAGCAATTGTCACTAAGAATAATTCTGAGAAAAATGAGAGGCCTTCACAAACAGGAGTTTATACCCTTTTCATCCAATGGCTGGACTTCCCGTACTTGTGGGTCTGCTAAAGAACACACAAAAAAATCTAAAATATTTCATTTCTAAAAGAGAAAAACTGGAATATTCTGAACAGGGAAGGTGAAGGGAGAGGGAGCAGCCTAGGGCAAAATGCAAAAGTCACTAAGTTTATTTTGAAAAGCTCCATCAAACACCTTCAAGTTTCAGGTACTTTTTTTTTTTTTTTTTTTTTTTGTCTTTTTGAGACAGGGTCTCCCTGTAGCCCCAGCTGTCCTGGAACTCACTATGTAGACCACGCTGGCCTTGAACTCACAGAGATCCGACTGCCTCTGCTGGGTCAGGTACTTTTAATATGCTTCTTTTCACCGCTTAGTTCCACCCCCCTCAACCCAGATTTCTCTGTAGTCTTGAATGTGTTTTACGATGGTCAGATTAAAATCCCAACCCAGCAGCTGCTTTGCAACAGGAAAGAAGGCAAAAATGCGAGCTGGAAACATTAAAGGGATAAGGGCTCCAGCACTCGAAGTATGTTGTCTCTTCCTGGCCAACACACAATCACTGCCCTCCGACAGTCTGGCGTTGGTTCCCAGTACCTGGACCGTCCGACTGGTGCCCCTCTGTCACTGACCTGCGTAGACAAAGAGCAGAACCAACTTCGGAAGCAAGACCCCTGGACGCTGGGGCAGCCTCGACGAGTCCATCCAAGCCGGTGACCCAAGTGTTTCGCCAGGACAGACAGACCGACAGATGGGCGGGCAGAGGGAACCCAGATGGATGAAGAGGGTGGAGAGCGGTCAGATGGACAGAGCTGCGCTCCCGAGAGCCGGATTCCACCGAGTCTTGCCCATGACCCAGGAGTCCCGGGAAGAAGTGCGTCCCTGGCAGAGGTAAGTGCAGGCTGCTGGAGTGGTCCCCACCCCGCTGAGCTGCGAGGTCCCGGCTGAGCTGCACCTCTGTTTGGCCCACTGCACTTCCTCAAGCTAGCAAGAGGCAGCCACTCTGGCGTCCTGGGTCACCCAGGCTCACATTTCATCTCTGCGGGTGGCACCATCAGGGGCGGGGTGGGGAAGTGACAGATTCCTCCTCGCTGGCTGAGCTTTCCTCTATAGAAATGACAGGGCGATGGCCCAGTCCGGAAGGAATGTTTTCTAAGGAAGTTGTTTGGCTTTTGCAGTGGAGTTTAAGCAACCCTCCAGCCCTTAATGTAATGGATGAACAATTCAGCATCTCATCTTTAAACAAATGAGGGGTTTCAGATTTAAAGGTAATTGCACCATGAGCGCCAATGAGTACAGTTCAGAATTAAACTCTATGAATATGACATCTCTGCTGAAATCGGATAAAATATATATTTATTAAATACCTGAAGAATTTCCAGCAAATCGGGGAAAATAGAACAAAAAGGTATTCTGCCCCCAGTGTTGCTCTGGAGTTACTTACCTATGCAATTAGGTAAGAGAAAAAAAATTATAAAAATGAGGAATAAAAATTATCATTAGCAAATGAGGGGTTCACTCATGCAGAAAATCAGACATTTCTAAAGCTGTTTTTATAAATCAATTTTTTTCCTGAAAATAAAAATCAGAAATCTCTCAATATGATACAGGAAGGGAAGCAGGAAAATGAGTGGAAATGCTTCTCTTGACCAATAGCCAACATCGTAAAGAATCCCACAATTATTCCTCAAATTTGAGGGTGAAATATATCTCAATAAAAATGCCAACATGAAGTTTTTCAGGCAAACCTGATTTCGAGGTTTGTGAAGAAACTAAATATGCAAGGATATCTATTTTAAAATTAGAGGAATCAATGGAATTAGCTTCAGTAGATATTAAATATATATTATAATGTCACAATAATTAAAACAATTTGGAACAACATGGGAATAAATATGCCCAACGGAAGAGAAGCTTCTGAGAAAGGAAAGCCTTGTACAGCTCAAAACACTGGTCTAATGACTTGCTTTCTAGCTTGCCATCATCCAAAAGATTTATATTGAAATGCTTGAATACTTACCCTATAGTATACGTGCATGATATACATTTTTATGTATGAGAAATGAGAAACCTTAGAGGACATAAAAGTTTCTGGAAATTAAAATAGAACTTGGCTTGAGATTTTCTTAAATGCACAGGAAACTATTATGAAACAATCACAGATGAAAAGTAACTCGGCTTATTAGATCAAACAGATCAGATTTCATAACCTAAAAATATTAAAACCTCAAAGATACACAGGGGAGACCAAGTTGACAACAATATGCAGCTAGAAGCAGTTTCAGAAGAAAAAGCAAGGAAATCAACATTAGTTTCTTATGTAATTCTAAGCAATAATAACATTTTGACTCTTAGATTTAAAATGGGGAATTCACTGGAGCTAGAGAGATGGTTCAGCTATTAAATAGAGCACTTGCTGCTCTTACAGAGGACCAGGGTTCAGTTCACTGCACCCATATGACTGCCCACAATTGCCTGTAACTCCAGTTCCAGGGGATCTAAGACCCTCTTATGGCCTCCTCAGGCACTCAGTACACATGGTGTACATGCATACATACATACATGCAAACACCCACACTTATTAAATAAAAATAAATCTTTAAAAACAAAAAATAAAACAAAATGAAGACTTATAAAATAATGTTTTGAAATTTTTTTGATATAGAAACATCTTAGAGACCTATTTGAGCAAATACAAATTTAAAATAATATAAATTTTTATGTTTAATTTTCAAAAAGTGTACTTAATAATAAACTTCTTATTTGCAGCTTTGGAATTTAAAAGAGAGAGACTACAGTCTATGAACCCTAGTTCCAAATGAGAATATATTGATATGTGAGTCTTATCGCTCTCGACTCCTCCCCTCCATTTTTCTCCCATCCTTTTTGCTCCTTCCCACTAATCATCCTGGGACTGAACCCAGAAAGTCAGACATTTTTGGTAAGTGCTCTGCTACTGAGCTATAGCCCAGTTCCTTTTCTTTAACGTTTCTTAAAAGATTTGTTCTGTTTCAGGAATTTTTCATATACTTTTACATTAAACAATAATAGTGCATCACTAGTGAGTTTTTAACTTTATCTTTTCATGAGTAAAATCTTTTAAAAATCATGCTAATAATTCTAAAATCTATAATAGTGCTCTTACTACATTATAGTTTAAAAGTATGGTGTTGAAACTTAGTGTGTATCAGAATATGTTTCAGTTGTCAAACTGATATCAGTGGCTCTAAACCCAGTTCAGGAGGTCAGAGGTGAACCTGAGAATCTGCATTTCCACAAATGACCACAGTGAGAAACACTGTTAGAAAATTCTGACAGGGCTTCTTGCCCCTTGCATCCAGCTACTCCTGAGATAAGCAAGCAGGGTTTAAAAAAATGATATTTAATTGATCCATAATAATTATATGTACTCATGGGGTACAATATGGTGTTTTGATACATACACATATGCAATGAGTGGTGATCAGATCAGGGTATTTAGCACCTCCATCCTCCCAAGCATTTATCAGTTCTTGGTGGTGAAACATTCTCTTTTGACTATTTTGAACTATACAGTATTGTCAACTGTTGTCAGCCTACTGTGCAGTATGATCCCAGATTTACTCCTTGTATCTAGCGGGCTGACTCCTTCCCCATGGTGCCCTCCTCAGTGTATGGTAATCACTATTTGATTCTTTCCATCAGCACCATCATTCATCCTAGGTTCCCATGAGTACAGAGAGCTGATGGTTCTCTCACTGTGTCTCACTATTCCATTTAACAGAATGCCCTCCATGTTCATTCTTATTGCAAATGATAGGATTCCATCATTTGTATGGCTGAAAGGCATCCCATTGTGCATACATATTACATTTTCTGTGTATATTTATCCATCGATGGACACTTTGGCAACTGTGAATTGTGCTACAATGTCCACTGGAGAATAGATGTCAGGAAGATGGACGTTTTGAATCCATGCTTCTATTCCTAGCCTTATGACTGTGTCTCACCATATTTGACTATTAACAGCCTTGAAAGCCACATTCTAAATGTGTTCATTTTTATACTTCAAAAAGATTTATGAATAGCACAGAATATAAAGTGGGCTTTGAGCTTTTGGTGCTTTTTCCCCATTCCATATTGCCACCTGACCTTTGCTCATGAAATATGGGAAAAGAAAATTATGTTCAAACAATGTACTTTGGAATAGTGATTTCGTTTTAAATGTCTATAGGGAAACTTTGTTTCTGCAATTCATTTTGTGTCTTAAAACACTGTAGTTTAAGAACTTCACGGTCTTGAGAAAAATGTTATTTCTGTTAAGCACATGACATAGGCTATGTAAAATTATTTCAGTCATGCAATCCAACATTTCTTTTCATTCATGGAAGAAGACCCAAAATTTGTCCCTAGTAAAAGAAAAACACAGGACAAATGGAAACTTTGTTGCTTGAATATTTTCTATTTTGAATATTTCATATTATGAATATAACCTATTTATCTTTATGTTTTGAATGCTCTTCTGTTTTTCCTGTCAGCTGTGACACTTGTATACACTCAAGATGATTATAAAATGGCATTTGTTTGTGTGTAATTTTCTTACTTTGTATCTGGACATTGTGGTGGCTAATCTCAGTTGTCATCTTCACTGGATCTGGACTTGATTAAAATGACTGAGACTTTCTTGATTGGATTATCTGAAATCAGAAGACCCACCCTAAATGTGGGCTTTACCTTCTGATGGCAGCCCATATTAAAGGTCACGGCAGAAGGGAGTTGTGCCATTCCTCTGCTGATAGTAGAATAAACTTCTTGGGATTACAAGAAGACTGAGGACTAGCAGACCTCCAGCGCCAGATTGGGACTGCTGAGACATCTAGCCTCATGAACTGAGCATCTACTGGACTCAAATTCTTATATATGGACTTTATCTTCTGTTTCCTTAGAGAACCCTGACCAATACAGACATAACGTCAGAGAGAAAATTTTCAAGAGAAATATCAGAGACACCACATTTCTTACCTAGAGTCATCTGTTTTTAACATTTTGTTCCATTATTTTTTTTGTTCCTTTATTTTTTTCACTATTCTATCTCTATACTTGTCCACATATGATTTTTCTGAAAGTTCAAGAAAATATTGCATATACTGTAATTTTTTCCACTTAAAAATTTAATGTGTGAGTTAAGGAGGTACCTCAGTCAATAAAGTGCTTGCTTTACAGGTACAAGGGCCTGAGTTCAATCCTCAGAGCTTACTTTTAAAAAGCTAGACATGGTAGCTGGAGTGATAGTTCAGCAATCAAGAGCACTGGATGCTCTTGCAGAAGACTCAGGTTTCATTCCCAGCACCCACATGGCAGCTCAAAACTGTCCATAACTCTAGTTCCAGGGTATCTGACACCCTCTTCTGACCTCTGGGGGCATTGCATGACATGGGTGCACCTACTTATATGCAGGCAATACAATAATACACAAAATAAAAATAATAATATATAAAAAGACCAAAAAAAAAAAAGGAAAAGAAAAAGAGCCAGATATGGTGGCTCTAGATAGTAATCCTAGCCCTGGACAAGTGGACACAGGTGAATCCCTGGGCATTCTAATTAGCTGTCCTAACCTACTTGGTGAATTCCAGGCCAGTGAAAGACCTTTTGTCAAAAACATGGTAGAACATATAACCAATGTTGTCCTTTGGCCCCTGCATGCATGCACATACAACTGCACGTGAAGCCCCCCCCCCGGCCCCACACATAAACTTGATTACACAGAAAGTCACAGAAGGGGAAGGGAGAGAGAGAGAGAGAGAGAGAGAGAGAGAGAGAGAGAGAGAGAGCCCAGCTAAATTTTCCTTTCCTACCAATGTACAGTCTGTGGACACACATTAAATCATGCAAATATACTGCTCCTTGGGAAATTTTCCACCATTACATTTAATGTGTGTTAATGAATTATACTTAAATGATCATTACTATGATAATTACTAGATAATATTTTTTCAAAAATTACAGAGTTCTCTGCTTGTTCGCCAATTGGCATTTGACATTTGACATAATGTTTTCATAGGTATGGACTTATGAATTCTTATATTTTATATATAATCAGCTACAACATGTCCCATAGCTGGTTAACACCGTCCTTTTAAGTGAAGTACTTTGTCTTGTCCTTATGACATGCATAACAATTGTTTTGGGCACATATGAACTTCCTGACATAAAAAGTGTTCAGAGTAGGGGCTAGAGAGATGGCTTAGCTGTTAAGAGCTCTGGCTGCTCTTGCAAAGGACCTGGGTTCAGTTTCCAGCACCCACAAGGAGGTTAACAACTGTATGTAACTCCAGTTCCAGGGGATCTGAAGCCCTCTTCTGGCATCCATGACACACATAAAATACAAGTAATTCTTAAAAAAGTGTTCAGAATGGAGGGCAAGAGATGGTGAAAAAACATGTGATTCAGAAGCAGAAGCAGGTGGAGAAAGGGGACCAAGAAAGGGACAAATATAAACAACAATAATACACATTATGAAATTGTTACAAACAAACCCATTGCTTTGTATACTAACATAGAGACTAATAAATCAACAAGGATATAAAAATGCGTTCCAGGCTCACATTAACTCTCCCATCCTTCAGCCCTTAAATTGTTGGCCATTTCTCTGAGTGTTCTGGTTTCCCTTTAGTCAATAATAGTATAAAAACTTAAGGCTGCATCCCTAGCTGTGTTTGTCACCATTGGGATGCTGTTGCTTTTACCTAAGTGGATAGAGCTAGAGACTACATGCCTGTCTGTGCACACATAAACCTGCTCCCCAATACATGCAAATATATACAACTTCAAAATCAGGAGTCTACATGAGACCTCTAATTCCTGGTGATTGCCATATGGTTCTGCCTTAATTTCTCTTATTCCATGCCTTAAAGTTCTTTCAACCTTTACTTATTTGTTCATTCCCAAAATACATCTAAAATCTTTACAGAATTGCTTTGTCTACACCAAAAAAAAAAAAAAAATCAATGCATAAAAATCCCACTAATATACAAGTTTAGGCTATGATTTCATTTATTTCCCCACTTTATTCAGCCCAAGCATGAGAGTATATAGTCAATTTATGTTCATAATTTACTCGAGTTTCTACTTTACCCTGCTTCAATTTTAAGCCAGTTGAAATGCAGTTAGAGTCATTTATTTCAATTTGCCTCAGCTTTTTCTTTGAGGTTGTTCCCATTATTTATTTTGCTTTTTAATCCCTCCTTGGTGATATAATGGTGTTTCTTGAGTATATTGATTATTAGAAAACTTCTGAAAGTAAAAAATATATATATACTGAAAGATATGATCAGAGTCAACCCTGCTCATGCACCATCCCAATCCCCCAGTCTGTGAGCGTAACCATCTGTGTCAGTGCCTAATTCTTCCCTCAGATATTTCAATGTATATCCCACCCCCATTTTTAAGTAGTTTCCTTTTTTGAGGTTGTATAGGCAAAAAATTCTGAACTAATCTGAGATGTATTGTAGGATTGTGGTATTGGGAATTGAACAATGAACCCATGGTGATAGATTGAAATTCTAGTTATCGGTATAAACTTTATTGTTCCTTTTCTTACACAAAAGATAGTATATTGTGTAGGCCCTTTTGCATTTTTTCAAGGGATAATAACTCTTCAAAATGGTTCCAACTCAGTTTAAAAGTACTCTCCTCGTTCATTTTTATTGCTCTGTACTGCTGTATTGAATGTGGGCTCGTATTTGTATATTGAGATACTTTCAAATATTTTTCATTGAAAATGGTGATAGAAGAGCCACTTTGGAAATGCATGTAACTAAAGTCTGGTTGTTGAACTAAAGGGTAAAGGCATAAATAGTTTGTTTTTTTAATACTGACAAATTCCACACTAGGAAAGACTAACATTTTGTTGCCACAAATGATATTTCATTCTTTATAAGGATGATTAACACCCCATTGTGTACAGGTTTTTTTTTACTTGTCAATTTGATAGGAAAGGTGTATTTCTTTTATTCTTTTATTATATGTGAAATTGAATATTTTCCACAGGTTTATTATTTCTAAATGTCACTGAGTTATTTAGTCCTATCAGTGCCCACTTTTCTGTAGAATTTTGGTTTTTTACTTAATTAAATAGTTCTTTATATATAATAGTGTTATTGTAATACATGTTGCAATACTTTCCACTAGTGTGTTGGTTGTCTTTGCTTAGAGGGTGTATATCATACAACGAATTTTAATTTTTTGGTGGTACTGGAGATTGAACTCAGTGCCTTGCTCATGCTGGGAAAATATTCTACCATAGAGCTTTTGCCTCAATCCATAATTTTAATTTTAAAAGGTCAAATTGATTTGCCTTATACACAAGATATCCAGGGTTTGGTCCCTAGCACAATAAAGAAAAAGTATTAATTTTCTAGTCTTTCCTTCATGCCTGAACTTCAAAGTTATGGTTAATGAATCTTTTTTAACTCCAGATTATAGAAGAATTATTCCTGAATACTAACACTTGAACAGTTTTATTTTAGTCATAATTTGATACAGTAGTAGGAAATAAATTATCAGATACAATTTATCAGCGGTGCTGACCAAACTGAATGTTCACCTCCAGAAGAACAAAATTAGATTCATATCTTTCACCCTGTATAAAAATCAACTCAAAGTGGATTAGAGACTTTAAGTTAAAACCTGAAACACTGCCACTGAGAGTAAAAACAAGGAATACACTGCTGGATGCTGGGGCGGGAAGCACTTTCTGAACAAACTTCAGTAGCAAGGGACTAGTCTCAAGAGTCAACAGGTGGGATCGCATGAAATCAGAGATCCTGAACAGCAAAAGAAACTATCAGCAGAGCAAACAGCCCACAGACTGGGAGAAAATCTTCATCAACTTCAGACCTAGGGGAAGGGGTAATATCCAGAATTCTAAAAGAACTGCAACAAAAAATTAAACACCAAAAATATTCTTCCAAACCGCCAATCAACAAATGGTCTAAGGAAATGCACAGTTCTCAAAAGAACCAAAATGCCCAATAAGTATTTTTTAAAGTGTTCAGCTTCTCCAGTCAAGAGGGAAATGCAAATTAAAACTATCTTGAGATACCACCTCAGCCCAGTCATAATGGATGTCATCAAAACATCTGACAAAAGATGTGGGTGTGGATGTGGGAAGAGAGAGTCACCTATTCACTACTGGGGGGGAAGTGAAAACTATATAGCCTCTATGAAAATCAATATGGAGGCTCCATGTAACAATTAAAATAGAACTATTGCATGATTTGGCTATATTACTTTGGGGCATATACCTAAAAGACTCCATATCTTACCATGGGGATATTTGCATTCATGTTTATTGCTGCTCTATTCAGGATAGCAAAGAAATGAAACCAGTTTAGATGCCCATCA
>NW_008331036.1:1630475-1633620 GCF_000622305.1 Nannospalax galili | reverse complement strand
TATATATATATAATTGAGTTGCAAAGAAAAATGAAATTTGAAGAAAAACGTATGGTTTTAGAATGTATAAGCAAGGTAACTCAAATTCAGAAAAATGAATGTATGTGTTTTCTTTCATATGGAGTTCCTAGCCTGTAATGTGTATGTGTATACACACACACACACACACACACACACACGTGTAAATGTGGGTAAAGCCCAAAAAGCTAGAAAGGAGACCAAGAGAGTATGAAAACAGAGGATGAGGAAGGGTAGGGTGGGCAACAGGACACGTAAGCCATGAAAGAGCGAAGAGATTGGGGGAAATGAGATGACAAGGAAGGTGAGGAAGATGAGGGACATCTTGTATGCCATTGTAGAAGTAAAAATATGTAAGGAATTGCTGAAGAAGATTGAGATTTGGGGTCTTATATTTTCTCCTATACCATATTATTTAGAATAGTTGCAAAAACATAGTAAAAATTAAAATTTATCATGTATCCCAGTCACCACCCATCAAAGAATATTCTTTTTCAACAGACAGAGATTGTTACAGAGTTCCACAACTGGTCATACACATAGATTGTCTGTGAATTTCTCAAGCCTAAGTAGCACATACAATGCAACCTCTACACCTGAGGCTCATGGAACATAGAATAAGGGGTAAAGAGAACATTAAAGCATCTCTCACTAAAGGTCCCCCATGCAACAGAGGGCCAGGAACACAAAAGTTTACAAATGGCCAAAACATAGAGAATAAGAGTCTGCAGAGTGTGAGTCCTTGGACAAGACTCCTGTATTAAACTCCACCCACCCAGGGCTTAGAGAGCATTACAGAAGATGGGGCAGAAGGTTGTAAGAGCCAGGGAGGAGGTACATGACCACATGGAAATAGAGTCCTACAGGCTCCTAAGACTCTGCTCATATGAACCTACAGCAATGGTGTCAACCCGCATAGGACCCATGCAAACTCAAACAGGCAAAAATCCGGCATAGAACTGTGGAAATGGACAGTAAGCACCAATCTTAGTTGAAGAATTATTGGCAACTGATTACTTCTGGATGAAGAAGAGCTTATCTTCTTAAAGGGAGAGACTCTAGATAGGCTGACTAGACCCCAGTAGATGAACTTGTACTGAGAGATGTCTGGGGACAATAACTTGGCATGATAGGCCTTAACACAAATGACAGAATGTGTGAATTCCAATGGGCAGGCACTATGGATGAATGACATGGGGAAGGGTATAAAGTTGATTAAGATGTTCTGTATGAAGTTCACATACAAAATTAAATACAAAAATTTTTTAAAATAATAAACAAAAATCATAATGTAAGAAGCAGTGGTACTTCAGCACAGAAATCATAATGACTTAGAACATATATGCTTGTGTTTTTTGGTGAATCGTTGTATGTGGAGACTGAAATCCAATGGCCAATGTTGTTGTCTATGTAGATGTTGGATACAGGGGTTTTAATATAATTGGGAATTCTAGTGGATGACATATTATTTGTGTTTGTAGCACAGAGAATGGCATGGAACACTTAATAGACTATTTGTAGTAAAACAAACTGAAATTCACTTTGCACTGATAATCACAAATGTAAACTTTCACCCATGCTCAGAGGAGTGAAAGAGAACTTCATTTTAACTAGAACAAGGCTCTCACTCTGTACTGTAAAATGCTGCATTAGTTTAAAATTTGAAGCATGGATGGTATCCATTTTCCCAGGGGACTTGCTTCTTGCTTTTGTCAGGATGTCGTCACAGCAACCAGCAACGTTACTAAAACAACTCCCCAATCTAAAGCTGCCTTCCCTGCCTCTCTAGTGCCAATCTTCTTTTCCTTTTTATTTTTTAGTCATTATGTCTATTTTGTGTTTTTCCATACACACACACACACACACACACACACACACACACACACGTACATAAATTCACCATTAAGGTTTTATCGTTTTCAGTTAAGAATATATCATAAACCTCTCCTGCATTTGTACAGTGCTTATATTCGTTGGTCTTGATAGCTGTTCAGGATCCCATTGACTTGTTTTTAACATACTTTGCTTAGCCTTTCCTTCATTGTGGCAATAGCCTTAAGTGTCAGTTGTCACTCTAGATTCCTTCTAAATAACTTTTTGGATATTAGTTGCAGTCTTTTTAGGAATGAGAATGTATCCAAATCCTCTGCTGACTGAAACTACTTTTCATATTTGTTCTCTTTGGAATTTGAATATAATCCCAATACTCTGTGGATATGTAACATCACGGAGGACTTGGATTCCCTCTCACTTTCTGTCTTCTTTGCCCTCTAGACCTGACCACGTAAGCCTTCTTGAAGTTTCTGAGATGCGCAGGTCACTTCCTTGCCAACATGCCATTCCATCTGTTGGTGGCAGTTCTCCCCTCCAATCTTCACCTACAGATCAAGCTTAAATTTTCATTTCCTCAGAGCTCATTTTTTTGTTTAATTCTCCATTATTCTTAATCAAACATCATACTGGTTTAAAATAACTTTCGGGGTTCTAAAGAGATGGCTCAGCAGTTAAGAGCACTGACTGTTCTTGCAGAGGACCAGGGTTTGGTTCCTAGCACTCACATGGTGGCTAACAACCATCTGTAACTCCAATTCCAGGGGATCCAGCACCCTCTTCTGACCTCCACAGGCACTGCTTGGCACAGGTGCTTACATACAGGCAGGCAATGTGCTCATACACATAAAAATAAAAACAGTAAATAAAAATATCTAAAATAACTTTCAAGTATTTCTGATGTCTATTAATTTTTGAGAACTATTGGCCCCCAAAAATTGCTGCCCAGCAAAACTATGTGAATCACATATGTAATTAGAAAATTCTGCAGGTATACTTTAAAAGTAAAATAAATGTAGTAAAATTAATTAAATAATGAATTTTAGTTACCCGATCATACGAGCCATAATTTCAATTTATAAGAAATATAAGTAATCATCAATGACACATTTTGCAATGATTTTTAGTATAATGTCTTCAAAATCCTGTGTATATGTTTATAACCCATCTCAGTTTTGATGTTAATTTTAATCGAAGATATCTAATCAATATTCAGAGTTCATGTGCAGTAGTAAAAGAATATTTGTATACTAAATTGATTGTAATATTCTTAATGTTTTCTGGTAGCTAAAATTCA
>NW_008331036.1:1614893-1630442 GCF_000622305.1 Nannospalax galili | reverse complement strand
TAATTTAAAATTTCAGTTAATTAAAATGAAATTAAATAAACAATTAAATTCATTAGTTACACTAGCCCCATTTTAAGTAACCAGTAGATCAGTTTATAGTTATTTTTATCAAGATCTTCAAGCATGGTTCCTACCATAGGGATGCTCAATAATTTTTTTAAATAGTGACTTTATGATTCACACAAGAAAAGTTAAACTAAGAAATATAAAACATATGTTCATTTCGCTGTCTGGAGAAAATCAGTTTCAGTCTCATACCTTTGGGAAGAAGACATATACTTAGCTATTTGCTTTTAACTTTTGTTACTTCCAAAGCTCTTTTGCCGATGTCTTCCAGGGATTTCTCTGGGAGATAAATTTAAAATGGAACAGGAATGAAAGTGGAGTGAAGGGTGGAGTGACCTGGAGAACACCGCCAAGGATGATTTGGTTGGCGATCTCTGGAGCTCTGTCAGTCAAGAAGCTTGTTTGCTCACGCTCCTTAAGGAAGCTGACAGGACTGCAGGCACGCAACGGGACATGCTTGGGGAGCAGCAGGCCGGCGTTCTGGTAACCAATTGACCTTTTCTTTCATAGCTTTGCTGATTAGACTAGGAAAGGGCATCTGATCTGAGTATTCAGTTCCTAGACAGGCATACAGTTTACAGCATGGTTTGGGGAAAGATAAGTGCAACACAATGGGGTATAATACTCAGGGATGCAGATGAGGAAATACCACAACTAGGAGCCAGGTAGCAGCGGGCGCTAAATAAGCAGGAGTGTGGCAGTAGGAGAGAGCAGACAGCTGCGATGAGTCATTTGCAGTGGCTCTCGAGAAATGAAAAAGAGGAGGCAAGATGAATAAATGCCAGCAAGGAAGCAGAGAGAGAGAAGTTAATTTACATGTACATATGGATATGTGAACATGCATGTATGTAAGCACACATACACAGTGGGTCTTCCATTTCCTGGAGTGCTCTTCCTAGGTTTTCATATGGGAGACCTTTAACTGTGTCCTCCATGGTCTTTGGGGCTTTGGGCCAGATGCAGCCTATGTAAGATGCATATTATACATATTATATACATTACTCTATTGCAAAGTCCCCAAAGGCAGAAAGTAACTTTGTTAAAAGAATATCTGATAAGTAAAAATTATACATGACATACATAATGGAAGGTTTATAGATTTTTTTTTAATTCAAAGAGCTACATAGATGTCAAATGTCATAAGTTGCAACAAAAGTTGTATGAAGATCAAAGGACCCTCTGCTGAGTTTCTTAGATCTGTCTTAGGCTTGTCTTAGGGTCTGATTTCAAAGACCAAGAAAAGACACCTCAACCTGAACAGACATAAAAGGTCCTACAGTGTGAATTTCTAGCCTCCAGGATGATGGGCAATAAATTTTTGTTATATTAAGCTTCCTGGTTAGTGATGTTGGGCTAAGTTGGTTCTAGGAAATTGTACAGGTGATACTTAAGGGCAAGAGCCTGCTTTAAAGTATTCAAAGGGTGAATATCAAAAGAAAGTTGGGCTAATAACCATTCAGAAGGTACTCCAATTGGGAGGTTCTCTGGGGTTAGCCCAAATTCTGGCTGGTTTCTGATCCAAGTGGTCCTTCAGAACTTCCTCCCATGGACAGATTTATGACATCCTACCTAGACCCTCCAGGCCTTTGATTATGGTGCCCCTGGTATCCTACTTATACTTATGTATCTTCCAGTGACTCATACAAGTGCCACCTCACTATGAGGAGAGACAGAAAGGATGGAAAATTTATGGTATTTCTTTCATTACTTGTTAATGAATTCACAGACTTGTCTAATTAATGACAATACACAACAAACCCAGGACATTACACCTGATCAGAGGACTCTGAAATTCATTCTGTTTCTGTTGCCAGTGTTGCAGCAGTTCTGAGGTATGGCAACCTCTACAAATGAATAGGATAGATGATGCTACTCTGCTTTAGAGTATACAATCTGCCTTTCATACCACACACTTAATGATTAACTTACTTTCAGTATGAGACACTGAGGAGGAAATGAATGCTTCTGCTGCTCCATAGTTAGTTATCAGGCATGCATACACGGCCTCACTTACATAGTCCTTCTTGATTATGAAGAACATATTGTATATTTTAATACACTTATGCCATCTCCCTTTCTCTATGATCACGTTTTCTAGTTCTGTATACTTCGGCAAGAAGTCACCAGAACTAGATTTTATACAGTTACTTCCAATTTAGTGCAATAGACAGCCATATTTACAAACCACCTAAGAGTTAAATGTGCAACTTTAAGAAATCTAATGCTTTATGTTATCTATTCCCCACATTGTATTATAGATTTCAATTTTAGATTAGAATCTTTTCCCAGATTTCTACTCCCAAGCCAAGATCAGCTTTGTTTCCTATCCAAGTTTAATCCGTCTACCGATGTTTGACTTTTACCTCCTAATTATTATGTTCCTAAGAGAGTTTCTTCCTGTATGCATCTCTTATTTTGCATTTTTGGCAAATCTTTCTTCCCTGGCTCTTTTCCTTGGTGTGTAAACACGACTGCAGATGTTATAAACCGAGACGCTATGTAGTCTTTTTGGTAATTTTAACTGCTGTGTATACATTTTTGGCAAAGTTATGTCTCTCCAGATTTTGTTACTGCTTTGTGAGAAGTGTTTCTGCTTTATGAATATATTTATACGATAGTAAGCTTGTATACTGTAATTTATTCTTGGATATTGTATGTATTCTTGCTTGACCAGCAGATTTCTGGAGTGAGGATCTCAAATGAAGAGAATTTCAAGAAAAAGATACAGGCACAATTTTAAACTTTCATTAGAAAGAATCCAGAAAAGGAAGGACATTTGCATTAATGTAGCATGAAGGTTTTGGGGAATCCTTTATTTCTCAGTCTTTTCTTAGGCTGCATACTGAACCTGGTAGTCACTAGTTCCTTGGAGATGGGTGGATGCCTCAGCAGAGTAGTCCCACAATGACTGTCTCACACTAGAGAGGCCCAGAACCCTGCAGCTGCTCAGTCCACAGGCTTGGGTACCTCAGTGGTTCCAACCTGGCACTCAAAACCCTGAGGGTTCCTGGGGAACCAGTGCTTTTTAGCCAGTGATAGAAGCCTGGAAACACTGATTCTGATATCCATGAAGGAGTCAGTGGCAGCAGCAACAGGATAAATCAACTGCATGGTGAGAGAGAAGGTCAGACAAGCAAAAGGAAAATCATCTTCTTTTACCTGGGCTGACACCAGAAGGTGCCACTCACATTTTGGGGTCGGTCTTCACCCACTCATTCAATTCCTCAAAGACTCTCCCGTTCTTCCCTAATTGGTCAACAGTATGAACTAAATTAGGGCACTTATTGCAGTTGGCCAGGTGACTATTTAGAGGGTAGCTAAATGGCTATGACTCTGTCTTCTGTCCCTGTTCATTAGAGGTAGGAAAAGGTATGTTAACAAGGATTTATACGACAGGAGGGAACCCTTTAATCCTTTATAATTTTCTTTTCTTCTACTCTTGAGTACTTTTCAGAAAGTCAACCACTGATGGCAATCACAATACCCTGAAGTTCTCTGAAGAAATCTCATCTGTATTAAAGATCCTTACTGACAAGAATTTCATGAATATGGAGAGATGGAACTTTATAGATTTGAGTCAAATGATCTTGGACTATCTTTAGTTCCATTAATAGTCATTTTCTATAAGTCTCTGGAATATCTTTGTGACTATTAGGGAAAACTTTTGGAATGTATTGTTAGACTTAGAAGAATACTTGTTTCTACCAACCCTGAAGCAAAGAATGCCAGCAGATAGCAGTTGAAACATATGACAAGAATTTCCTTGCTGTCCCTAAGCCACTTACCTATGTTCCCACTGCTGCATTTGGTAAATGCATTGGATTATGACTTTCATTTCTTCTGTGACTGTAAAAGTTTATGTAAATGCTTCCCTAGTAAAGCATGCTATTCAAGAAACCTGTGTTCCCGAGTCATGGTCACTCATATTTAGCTCTAAATAAACTATCTCTTATTCACTTTAGAGCAGAGCTGTGTTTTACATTAACACAATGAAGATTCACTCAGGATAAAATGAACATTATTGCTAATTCTGTAAAATGTTATGACCTGTAGTTTTTGTTTGCTTGTTTTTTTTTTTTTTTTTTTAATAAAGAGGATCCATACAAAGCCTGTGAGGCCATATTAATGTGTAGGGATTTAAATGGACAAGTAACAGGATGGGATGGAACATTTTAGGCATTACTGACTAGTCAGAATTCTGCCAGTTTTCTGAGAATCAAAGTTGATTTAGATGTCATTCCTTATACTCAAGTTTTTCTGTGACTATTTTGCAGCGATTCCAAGTTATATGAATTTTGTTTAGTAATTGCACTTGGAATAAACAGTCCTTGAATGTTCCTCTTGATTCCTAGAATCATTACTGACTTACTGATTCTCAGGATGGGCAGGGTTTTATTGGCTCATTTTAGCAGTCTATTAAAAAAAAATGAGAGATAATCGACATTTTTATGCAGGTATGTGTCCAGTTGGTTTATTAGGTACCTTTCTTTGGGACTACTCTATTTTTAACCTCTACTTTACTTTTAGACTGTATACTCCAACTCTCTATCAGCAAGTAAATAGGGAATGAAAACAAATTTTAATATTATTGATACCATGCAAAGCAAAACACAATTAAGAAAATATGTAAGAACTACAAAGTTGAAAACCTAATGAAGTTCAAAGCTGGTAGAAAATGATTTTTTAATTATATGCTCATTTGAGTTATGTGCTATAGCTTCCCAAGAGAAATGCCTGTTTCAATGCAGATGCTGACCTCAGAACTTCCTTATTACACCATAGGGTGCTATAAAAGGAAGTGAAATCACTCTTTCCTCTCTCTCTTTCATTTGCACATGGGACTCTGGAGAAGAGGTATGAGCATGACCCCCGACTGTTACCAGCACAGCATTCATCCCTCTTCCCAAATACATACTCCATGTAGGGATGTTGAGTGGGGGGGATGTTTTATAGAACTGTACTTTGTAGGGAGTCCCAAGCATTCCTCCTGTTTGGCCCACTCTGCCCTCCACAGTTCCGCAGTCCTGTTAGTGTTCTGTGGGCCTGGTAGCTCTTCGCAGCCTCTGGTCAGCTAAATCCCTTTTTATACTTGAGTCTGTTTTCTAGCTTTTAAATTGCTGCTCTGTCTGTTCTTGCCTCTTGCACTGCATTCCACACTTTTAAAATTATGACTTCTACATTTTTTATTCTCTGCAATCATTTTGGTGAGATTCCTAAAGGTAAGTGTGGGAAAAGTGCATGCATGCAATCTGCCACTCTGGGATAGTGAAACCTGAGTGAGCACTTTGAACCAGAGGGAAACAACCTTCATATTTTGCCTTTCTTTCTACAGATTTCCTCCTCACTTATTCCTTAGAAGCACCCATGGGGATGGGGGGTCTCAAGTAGATGTCAGTTCACGTTCATGAAAACACTGGTTAATAACAACTTAATAATTAGCCTGTGTAGGAACATAGTACTTAAATTTTCCATCCTCCAAAAGGAACACACTCTCTTCTCAGCAAGCAAGATGATGCAGAAACGTAGAGTGAGATGGTGAAATTTATTCTAATGAGAACTCAAACACACCAAAACCAGTTCAACACAACCAAGGAATAAGAAAATCTTGACTGAAATTCCAGGCTGTGTCTACTCCATAGAGATGGAAGATCATCTCCCTGTAACCAGATAAACCTCACCACGGAAGGAGATTCCAGACAAACAAGGCTTCCCACTTAATTTCGGTGGATAGCATGACACCAAACAAAATTTTGCCATCGTACATGAACAACTATACAAACCTTTAAAAAGTGATCACATAAAGGAGCACATGTGTTTTCTAAAGGGTCAGAAGTTCTGCATTAGGTTTCCTTTTAATCGATCAACTCGGTGACATTTCCAAATAATGTTTGTGCCCCAAAGCATTAGAAGAAAAATCCTCTTCATAAATGTTTAAATATTACAAAAATACACATTTTAAAGAATCGCTTCAGTCACAAAGATGAAGATGGAGAACCAAATAGCACATTAGTCAGTTGTGTGAGATTTCTGAGAAAATAACTACTTGTGTTAAATCTGCCTTATTACACGGTATTTGGGGAGGAGGCTGGAATAAATATAAGGAATAAGATTTTGAATGTGTCCATAAACCCTCAAAAGAAATATTGAGTATATTGCTTCTTCATAGACAGAAAATGAAACAAACCTCCCAAATCCCAAGGAAAAAATAAGCAGTAATTAAAAATCTATTATTAAACAGTGAGAGCAGCAAAATTTATTTTTATGGCTCTGTGGTAATAACAGAAGTATTTGTTAAAGGTATATGTGTAATGCTACTACTGGCCAGCTCAGTATACAGAATGTTCACAAATGAAGATTTTTAGAAATTTAATTCATTGTAAGATCTTTAGCAGAGATCAGTACATGGTCATACTGTTAAGACCTCCTTAGAATATCATATGCTTCAGAATTCCATTCTATTTTATTTTAAAAATGAAACTTCCTAGTCTAGATGCTCATTTTAAGATTTGAGCCAGGTCAGACACCCCGCAGGGTGGCCTGGTTCTCTGCTGCTGTTTTTCATTGTGCTGACACTGTCCTGCTCTTGTCAAGTCTCTTTGGGACCCAATATCGCAATTCCATTAAGTTTCAGAGTTCTGATGGAGGTATTTAAAGCTGTTGTAGAAATCATCAATTTGTGAATAATCAAGATTATGTTGGAAGATTTGAGAACTGACAGTGAAGAATGTATTAACCCAATTTTTCTATCAAATGCTAGTGCAGAAACACTTAAAGGGTTTGCTGGTTCACCTGCTACAAGGTGTGCTGATCCTTCTGAAGATAACGAGAACAAAGAAAAGCAAACAGACACTATTCCAGTTTGGAAGCAAGAATTCTCGACACAGGAAACAATTTTTTGGACTCGCTGTCTTTTGCAAGTCGTTTGGACAGCAAACGCTTGATACTGCACACAGGAATGCTGTCAAAAGGATCTAGGGGAAACTCCTGAGTTGTAAGAGCTTTGGCATCAAACATGACTTTATTAACGAAGAGGAAACCCAGGAATGCAATGAACTAACCAACGGTGTACCAAGAACTAAAATGTGATCTTAAATACTGGAACATTGGAAGTATTCCAAATAGTAGCTGCTCTGTTTGTAACTGCTAATGTTAGATAAAAAAGCAGACAAGTGTGACCTCAAATCTATTGTATTAACACAACATAGTTCTCACTGCATGTAGAGGTTGTCTTAACACAGCATAGTTCTCACTGCATGTAGAGTTTAGGAACTGATCCCAAACTATGGCTGAGTTTTTCTTCCCATGATCAAAAGTTTTTCTTTTCTATGTTCTGAATAAAGCTGAACTGTGTGTTCTCTTTAAAAAGTGGTATTTTGGACTTTCCCTTGTTTTTCAAAGAATTTTGCTTAGTTTATTATCTAGTGAACTTTAGGAGGCTTTTTAAAAGTTGGCATTGTTAATGAAACAATTTGAAAACCCTTTTTAAATAGAATGAACAAAATAATATTTTTATTCATGAGTTGGAAATGAAAAAGGCTACTTAAAGTGAATGTTCTGAGTTGGGTGTTAGGAGTTCTAGACTCCCAGAGTGAGCAAAGCTGTCCTCTGGCATTGATCCGCCTATAGATAGCAGGGCTCTTTCAGCTGAGTCTGAAGATACATTGGTTTATTTTTCTAAGTTTTTATTGTTTGTTGTTTAACTCCCTTCCACCTGATCAATCCCCTTACGAGTGTCTGCTCCTTACTGGTCTCATCTCCAGATTCATGACATTAGGTTTTGTGTGTGTGTGTGTGTGTGTGTGTGTGTGTGTGACTCATTTTGTTTAACCAAGAGCATCTTGGTAACCATTAGATTGGAACTCTCCATTGGAGCCTGGTACTGTCACCAGTGTGCACACAACTGATGGTAATGGCTTCCCCTCTCCTTAATGATTAGCCAATGAATCTATTGGCAAATAATTCAGCAGCGAGGGGTAGGACCCCTTGAGTCCCTCCTCCATCCACAATTGACTGTTGATGGGCCCAGTCTTGTGCAGAGCCTCAGCTGGGTTGGGGCTTCCAGTCCACCCCTGTCCATGCTGGGATTTTGTCTGGCTGGAGCATGTGTTAGTCTTATGCCTGCTGTTACGATTGCTGTGAATTCTAATGTATAACTACCATGCTTGAAAACACTGTTTCACCATATTCATCTACCCCCTCTGGCTCTTACAATCATTCTATCCCCTCTTCCACAATGAAGATGTGATACAGGGTGTGATACAGGTGTCTCATTTAAGGCTAAGCACTCTGCAATCTCTTGCTCTCTGCACACTGGCCAGTTTTGAGTCTGTGCTAATCACCACCTGCTGCAAGAAATTTCTCTGGTGAGAGTTGAGAAATACATTAATCCATTGACACAAAAATAAATCATTAGGAGTCTGTTTAATACTATGTCCATTTTGCAGAATAATTATAGTAGGCTCTCTCTTGTGCTCTGTGGCCATGTCCTAGGTTCCTTGGCCTGATAGCAGTGCTAGGTAGGGGTTCTATCTTGTGAAGTAGGCCTTAAATCCAATCATAAAGTGGCTGGTTAGTCCCATAACATTCATGTCACTATTGTATCAATGGGCATATTTTGCCAGGCAAGTTGTTATTGTAGTTTGCAAGACATAGCTGGGCAAGGTTTATAAGTACTTTTCTGGTAGTATGCATAGCACCTTACAGCACTATGAAAGCTAGCCAATAGAGATGAAGCTTTGATGTTAGTACCAATTTGATTTCTCCTTGATGTTTTATGACTCATGTATATAGTGTCTTTGGCAATAAGAAGACATAGATTTAAGTCTCTGGAATTATAGCTGATTTTCAAAAAGACTCCAAAAATATACACTGGAGGAAAGAGCATATTCAACAAATGGTCCTAGGAAAACTTGATTTTCACATGTAGAAGAATGAAGCTAGCTCTTTAACGCTCATCCTTCACAAAAATCAATTCCTAATGAACCAAAGGCCTCAGCATAAAACCTGACACTCTGAACATGCTAGAGCAGAAGGAAAGGACTATGCTATAACATAAGGGACAGTGAGGATGTTAGATAGAACTCTGATCACTCAAGAAATAAAGCCAATAGTGGACAAACGGGACCTCGTGAAACTAAAAACCTTCTTTACACCAAAGAAAACAGTGAAGGGGAAGCCCACAGAATGGAGAAAACAATTGCCACTTATAAAGCTGACATAGGATTAATATCTATAACACATACAGATCACAAGAAAGAAAACAACTCAATCAAAAAAGGGGCTACAGTGCCTGACAGTGATGGGACTCTTAGTGGGTCTAGCAGATAGACCCACACTGGAGGACATTTGGTGACATAACTCAGACTCTATAGGCCATATGTATATATTAAATTGGGGGCAGTGTGGGATAGGTGATGTTAGGGGAGGATCCTTAGTTATATGGAAAATCAATTCCATCTTACCCCAGTCAGAATGACTATTTATCAAGAAATCAAATGTTTCAAAATTTCAATCTTCTAAGCTGTGGCTACATTGCCTATAGGTTCAGTTACTGTGCAGTTTGTGTGTTCGAGAGAAGAAATGGAAATATAAAAATTCTTAGCTATTAAATTAAAAAGACAACTTTAAGAAGTCTGTACATTGATAACTTCAGGTGGATCGGGTGCTAAAGATGATGAGACATAAAAAATGTACTTTAATCACAGAATTTCCAACATATTTAAATGTTATCATGAATCAAGCAATCTACCTTCAAGGATTAAAGACACAAGTAGTCTCAATCCTGAATGAGTTTAGTGAAGAGTCTGGAATATTAATCTCTGCTCTCAAGAAATATTAGATCCATGTGCAGAATTATTTTACATTAAATTTATGTTTCTGGTAAGCAGGCATAATGGTGGACTTGAATTGTTCCAAAATTCATGATGGGAAGAGGGGTAGGAGGGACATAAGATTTCTAAGTAAATGCATGGGTAACGTCTGTCCTCTGGCTGGGTTTACTCTCCTGCCAGATGGATGCCTGGACAGCTGCACAGCCTTAGCTTACCCTCTGAAAGGGGACCTCTGTGTGATCTCCTTATGGAGACAAATCCGTGCTTTTACATAGCTTTTACTATCAGCTTAGTTTTTGTAGTGGTGTTGACTCTATCAAGAACATCACAATTTCACTATTATAAAAACATACTATCACTGATTTTGAGTCCTTAAGACTTTGGAGTGTGTTATTAAAAATAGAATGGAATGTATGTGGCACAAAAGCAGGAAGGGCATTTGGGAAGAAGGTGTGTGCCAGAGGGATTAAGGGAAACAGGAAAGGCAAGGGGGAGAGAGGAAATTAAAACAAAGTATGATAACACATATATTTGAAAGCGCTGTAATGAAACTCACTACTTCATATAATAACATAAAAATACAGAAACACGGATTGCATGACACAGGTGAACTCACATACATGCAACCAATACACTCATACACATGAAATGAAAATAATAAAACATTTAAAAAAGATAAGAAAAACTGAATTATAGACAGGCTTTCTAGAAACATAAAAATCATGGCCTCTGAAATGCAGAAAAAGTTCAACACTTCTTTCCTTAGGTTTAGATGGGAACTTTAAGGTCTTGTTCTTCCAAGATCTTCCAGTGTGTGCTTTGAATCACTTTTGTTTGAGTATTGGCAAAATTCTGTATCGATAGGCATTAGTGATGGGGACTGTCAGTGTCGAGTCTCCCTATTCTCTGCTCTGCCTCAGGCCATAGATTGTATACTTTTCCTCCCAGATACATTGGTAGCATAAATCAGCCATGGGGGAGTGTTTTTACCACTGGAACTGAGCATGAATGCAAGTCAGGACTTTCACTGCCCTGCAGGTTATTAAATATCCACGAGTGCACTACTCTTTCTGTTATAAATGCTCATATACATTTCAGTGTTATGTCATAGCATAGCAGTCTAAAGGGTCAAAATTTATTTTCATAGGAGCATTTCTAAACCTGAAAAAATAAACATTCCCTTCAATAGTTACCTCATCCGTCACTCATCATGTTTAGATCTTTGTAGGTCAGCCTCTTCAGTATCTTCCAAACATTTCAGCTTCAACTCTTTTTACTCCAAAATAGTTTCTAAATGACCCTCTTAGACATTTGTTGAATCAAGTGTTCCCTTTGAGTGGTGTAGTAACATACAATAAAATGTGTAAAATATGTCAGCTATGACAGACACAAAAATGTGGTAATTACTCTTCACGTATTCAGTCAGTTTTCGAGAAACTGTCTGGTACCCACTTTCCATTCTGCAGTTAGCTGTTAGTTTCCATACAATGCTTGTCATCTTCATGTATTTCTGTTTGTTTGTGTTTGTATTTGTGTTTGTGTTTGTGTGTGTTGTGTGTTGAAGGACAGCTGTGACCAGAGGTTAATGTCGAGTGTGTTCCTCTATTGCTCTTTACCTGAACCTGGTAGGTTCCACTAGGCTGGCTGACCAGTAAGCCTCAAGATCCTCCAGTCTCCATCTCATCAGAGATGAATCCCAGAGGTGCATGGCTGTTCCTGATTTTCATATGGGTGCTGGGGGTCCAAACTCACAACACACTTTATTCCCTGAGCCATCTCCCCAGTGCTCTATATACTTCTCCATATATTTTCTACACAGGTGCTATTCTTCTGTTTAAAGATTTTTAATAAATGGTTACTTATTTTAAATGGTTATTTTAAAGAAATTAATAAATTTAAAGCTGTTTGTCAGCATATTTGTGAGAATTACTCAAGTAGATACAAATTGCCCATAATTAGTTATTTTCATTACTGTATAATGTTCAATTCAAGGGTCTATCACAACTTATCCATTCTTCTCTTGACATGGTTTTTATGCTCAAAATTTTGCATCTATAAAATATTTCAGCTATGCACGTTTTTGTGGTTTCATCCTTTCCTTTATCTGAGAATTTCTTTAACACATATAAGAAGAGGTAGAATACTGGGTAGTGGAGAAGGCACCTCTACAAGTGTCTTAAATATTGTCAAATTGCTTTCCAAAGTGATATAATTTGTTTTATTAGTACAGTGTAAGAGTTCTGGTTGTTCTATAATCTTCCCATCTTAGTTTCTTGAAGCAGCTGGTCATATCATGTCTATGCTTGGAAGCAGAGGGCAATGAATTCATGCTGCTGCCCAGCCCCCTTTCCCATATGTACAGTCCACAATCCCAGACAGGGAATGGTGCCTCCCTTAGTGGGTGGGCCTTCTCATCTCAGCTAGTGCAATCAAGATAGTCTCTCACAGGCAGGCCCAGAGGCCCATCTCCTGGGTGAATCTAGATTCTGTCAGGGCAAAAACTTCATCCCTCATCAACTGGCCATCCAAACATATCACATTTAAATCATAACCTTCCAGTTCTTGCTCCCATAGGCTCATGAGCATGATATAATGTAAGAGACATTCAGTTCAACTTTAAAAATCTCTAATAGTCTTTAATGATTCAAGCACTTTAAAAGGACCAGTGTCTTAACTATGGGCTCCTACACAATCAAAAACAGGCTACATGCTTCCAACATATAATGACACAGAGCAAACATTCTTGTTCCAAGGAAGAATCAGAGTATAGAAGGGCATGATCACAACCAAAATCCAGCAAAGAAGACACCAAATCCTGTATCTCTATATCCAGCATCTAGGTCTTATAGTATAATCATCTGGGCTCCAAAAGTCTTAGGTAGCTCCATCATCCCTGTTCTGCATCTTTCGGTGCATATACACTCATTCGCTTGGGCTGGTTCTACTCTGCCTGAAGCCAGATTTGACAGATGTCCCATCATCCTTACCAGCCTGCAGTCTCCACCACAACTTAAGCTTCCACCTTCCCATGTTCAAGGCATAGCCTCTCAGGGTTTCCTTGTAGGAACTCTGACCCTGCCACTTATTGCTTAGCCTTTGCTACTCCCTATGACCTCATCAATTCTTGTATCCCTCATGCCTTCAAAATCAGTCCCAAGTTGATGATGTCAAATTGCTTCCAACTCAGGTTAGAGCCTGGCCCACTGAGACCACAGCCTCTCTGGACACCCTGGTAAATAAGCTACCAACCAGCTGCTTACAGGAGCCATCTTAGCTGTATTCTTAGTTCAGACTTCCTCCTTCCATGTAAATTTGGATCTTTACAAATTGGTCCTGCCCTCCCCTGACACTGTATCAGTAGAGTGTGCGAGAATTCTTTTCAAAGGCACTAATCTCTTTAACAATTGCATTGTGCTCTTCTTGCAGAAAACTTTAAGTTAGCTCACATACTTTTCCTCTGCTGAATGAATGAATCAATTATTTTAAAATTCAACTTTGCTTAAGTTCTCAAGGAAGGAACATAATGAAACCAGGTTATTGGCCAAAATATCACATGAATGGTCCCTAGACCAGTTCTTGTTAGAGTCCTTGTTTCCCCACTGAAACCTCATGAACTGTTCCTCCACTGACCGTAGTTGCCACTGCCTTTTGGTTTTCCAAACTTGCACCACAGCAGCCCATTAATGTTAGGGTTCCAAACAGCAGCAGCTTCCCCTCTCCCCAACAGGGACCTACAGACTTTGGAGCCCGAAAAAGGGAACTGAGCTGATAAGCACCTTGACCTTTGAAGTCAAGGGAAACAAACTCTGCTGAGAAGCAGCCTGCTTTTCCTCTGATCTCCAAAGATAAGATAAGCAGATTCTACCTGATAACCAGAGATTTTAGAAGTTGTTTATCAAGAAGCTGTTTTTCTCTTATCTTAAGAGGGAAAAAGTAAACACTTCCAGACCCTAATCCTACCTGCTTTTCCTGCTTCCCCCTCCATGATTTCTCCCTCAAACATTCCCCCTTCTACACTCTAAAGCCCCCATATATAAAGTCCCAGCTCACAGCCCGTGGGCTGACATCTTTCCCTTCCCTGCCCTTCCCTGACATCTTTCACTTCGCTGACATCTTTCCCTTCTCTGAGGGAAATGTGTCCCATGCAAAATAAAGTTGTATCCCGCTGAGAATTCCACCTGTGCCTCGGTGCCTCCTCCATCTGTGCACTCGCTCTCCATTCCAATTTTTACCTATCAGATGGTGCCAAAACTGGCTCTTACTTCAAGGGACCTTGCACGTAAAACTTTCGGACTCGCTTGTCATTATTGGCCACTGCGAACACCACAGATTCAGCATTAAGGTACACTTCCACCCTCTATCTCTCTCCCCACTCCTGTTCCTTTCAGCTCTCTCTCCCTTTCTCTCTCTCCCCTTTCCCCTTCACAACTCTCCACCAGTTTTCTTTTCATCTCCTTTCCAATCAAATTCGGTCACTCCCGGACCTCACTCAAGGCCACTAGACAGCACTGGTTTCTGCGACCGTTGAACTGCCTGGCACAGTTACTGTGTCTGTCCACGCCCACCTTGGAGTCAGACTTGCTCCTGCCATCTTTTGCCTTCCCCTAACATCTCATCTTCTCTCTCTCTCTCTCTCTCTCTCTCTCTCTCTCTCTCTCCTCCCTCCATTTACTGGCTACTCTGAGCTTCATCTAGACCTCTCCATTCTTCTCCATTCCCGGTCCATCTCGGCCTCTGAGCCCACTACCTTGTTTCCTCATACTTTGGCTCCTACTGGCTGGTCGCACACCACATTGCAGAAGCTCTCCTAACTCATTTTCACTCACTCGAAATCACACCGGTGTGTGGGAGGTTCCGCCCTGCCTTTGACTACGGGATGCTGTGGTCACTGGCGGGGACATGCACAACTCGTATCCCCCCCTCAGTGATTGCAGGATGCTGCCCTGGGGTTCGGGAATTTAACTTGAATCTGCAACAAAAAAAGGATGCTTTTCTTTTGTTGGCTGATTCTTCTCGTTCTCGTTTTTACGTGACCTAAGCCAAACCTTTCTCTTCCTGCTTTCTCTCTCTCTCTCTCTCTCTCTCTCTCTCTCTCTCTCTCTCTCTCTTCCCTGTAAGCTTCCTCTTTGTTTCTCTACCCACCAGCTGAGGTCTTTAACTCTTCTTTCACTTTCCACCTAATCCGTTGCTATGGGAACCAAACACTCAAACCTCAGGGTCTCACGCCTTTGGCCTGCCTTCTTAAATCCTTAAAAAAGCTAGGATTATCTCACACTATCAGATCAAAACGCCTAAAATTCTTGTGCACCACTTCCTGGCCTCAGTAGAAACTAGATAATAACTCTGTTTGCCCAAACACTGGAACCTTCAACCTCAATATTTTAAAAGATTTGAAAAACTTCTACCAGCATAACGGCAAGCAGTCTGAACTACCCTACATCCATGCCTTTCTTGACCTCTGTGCTAATCCCTCCCTCTGTGTCAAATGTTCTTCCCACCAAGTCCTCCTGGCTAAGACAGTCTCACCAGATCCTGAAACTCCAAGGGCCTCTGCCCCTCTCCCTCCTCCCTACCCCTCTGACTCTGCTTTTGATCCTTCTGTAGCTGATAACCTGCCCCCTATCAGAACCCAGCCCCAAGACCCCCCTGCTCC
>NW_008331036.1:1612740-1613200 GCF_000622305.1 Nannospalax galili | reverse complement strand
CCTTTAACTCACTCCTTCCTGGTTATGCCCACCTGGCCAACCCCCCTACTTCCCAGAGATCTCATGCAAAAGCTCTCCCTTTCTATTTCTCTCCTATTCTCCACACTCTTTCTCCCTTCCTCTGTACCTTCTCCTCCCCAAGCCAGATCTTTGCCCCTTCCCCCCACTGAAGTCAATCCCAAGGTCTGGGACACCTCAGTCCCAGGACTAGCCTCTCATCACACTCCTATCCACATTCTCTTGAAGGGCCCCTCCCTATTTCCCAGCAGATCCCAGTACCCAATTGCACTCAAACACCGCTATGGACTTAGGCCCATAATTCAAAGGCTCATGAGTGCTAACCTCCTTAAACCCACTCACTCTCCATTCTTCCGGGCCTCAAGCCTGATGGCTCCTACCATCTGGTCCAGGATCTCCGGCTTATTAATTCAGCAGTTTTTCCCATTCACCCAGTTGTTCC
>NW_008331036.1:1611286-1612422 GCF_000622305.1 Nannospalax galili | reverse complement strand
AAGCCGAAATGTCACAATTAAGGAAGATACTGCTCTAACCTCGGGACTGGTCTTTCTCTGTTCTTCCAAAATATAATCCTGCATCTCTCCACAGGTTGAGGACACCTGTGCTCCAGTCATTCTCATCCCCAAACTAACCCTATACACACCAGGAGAGGTGTATGATGTCTTATCCACAGGGACAGAAGGAACCAGAACAAAGAGGTCAGCCACCTTGGCAGTCCTGGTAGGAGTTAGCCTGGTGGCATCAGTGGCAGCCACAGGACTCGCAGCTGGAGGCTTGGGACACACGCTGATCTCAACCCAGTATCTTTCTCAAGAAATGGAGGACCTCAGATGGGAGCTCACTTCAACAGTGGAAACTACAGCCCAGTCAATCCAGTTCCTACAACAACAATTATCCTCCCTAAGGTGAAGTTGCACTCCAGAACAGGCGAGCCCTGGATCTATTAACTGTAGAAAAAGGGGGAACCTGTATTTTTCTGGGTGAAGAATGCTCTTATGTTATCAACCAATCCAGTAAGGTTGAACATGATATAGAACAACTCAAACAGGTAGCAAAAAAATCTTTCACTTAAAAATTCCCAGTACCAACAGTCATCTCAATGGGACATTTTTACAGGACTAACTCCTTGGCTTCTGCCCTTATTAGGCCCCCTGCTTTCTACCACTTTTGTGCTAACCATTGCTCCTTGCCTTGTCAGATATTTTCAAGACCAGATCGGAAATCTAACGCATACTAATTTTAATCAGTTGTTATTTTCCTTCCCTTCACATGTATACGAATGCCTGTCAGCCATCGAGGACCCTGTTCAGATGCATGGAGATGCAACCCCTGCTGCCTAGTGGACCCCTAAAGCAGCCTACCCCCCACATCGACCCTGTCCAGCAGGAAGTAGCAAGATGACAATGGCGCCCCCTATCCTATAACACAAAAAGCTGGAATGTTAGGGTTCCAAACAGCAGTAGCTTCCCTCCTCCCCAGCAACAGGGACCTACAGACTTTGGAGCCCGAAAAAGGGAACTTAGCTGATAAGCACCTTGACCTTTGAAGTCAAGAGAAACAAACTGCTGAGAAGCAGCCTGCCTTTCCTCTGACCTCCAAAGATAAGATAAGCAGATTCTACCTGATAACC
>NW_008331036.1:1595728-1611096 GCF_000622305.1 Nannospalax galili | reverse complement strand
TGAAAGCCCCCATATATAAAGTCCCAGCTCACAGCCCGTGGGCTGACATCTTTCCCTTCCCTGACATCTTTCCTTTCCCTGCCCTTCCCTGACATCTTTCCCTTCCCTGCCCTTCCCTGACATCTTTCCCTTCCCTGAGGGAAATGTGTCCCATGCGAAATAAAGCTGTATCCAGCTGAGAATTCCATCTGTGCCTCACTGTCTCCTCCATCTGCACACTCTCTCTCCAACATTTTTACCTATCAATTAAGCTCTGATTACAGCTTTCTAGGGCTTTTCTAATTCAAAGTTTTAAACTCCCGTGTGTTCCTGCAAGAAACCAGTTCCCCAAAGACCCAAGAACTCCAGGGTCATGTTTATCACAACAAGGGCCCCACATCTCTATAGCAATTGTTGTCTTTGTTTCTTGTTGCTGTGATAAAATATTCTGACTAAAACAACTTAAGGAAAGAAGGGTTTATTTTACTTCACAATACAGTCCATCATGATGGAGAAGTCAAGGTGGCCGGAGACTGAAGCATTTGCTTGCATTACATTCACAATCAGAAGCATAAAGCAACAAATACATGTTACAGCTCAGCTCCCAATGCACACAGGTTGTATGTTAAGTTGCCTAATCTACTTTTTTTAATCTTTAAAAATTATTTTGTAAATGTTTTATTGAATTTTTGTGTATTTTGTACAGAACATCTCAATCAATCTTAATTGTCTTTATACTCCCTTCCCTACTGGCACACTCCCATAATCCCCCACTGGAATTCATGTATTCTTTTCATTTGTGTTAATGCCTATCATGTCAAGTTAGTGTACCCAGACATCCCTCAGTACAAGTTCATCCACTGGTGTGTCAAGTTAGTGTCCCCAGATGTCCCTCAGTGCAAGTTCATTTACTGAGGTCTAGTCAGCCTATTTAGAGTTTCTTGCTTTAGGGCGATCAGCTCTTCCTCACGCAGCCCAATATTTCTTCAGCTAACATTGGGGTCTGCTGCCTTTTCCCACAGTTCTATTCTCAGTTTTTATCTGCTTGAGTTTGCATGGGTCTTGTGAATGTTGACACCATTGCTATAGGTTCATATGAGCAGGGTCCCAGGAGCTTGTAGGACTCTATTTTACATATGGTCATGCACCTCCTCTCTGGCTCTTACAATCTTTCCATCCCTTCTTCTGCTATACTCCCTGAGCCCTGGTGGGTAGAGTTAAATATAGGATTCCTATCCAAGGACCCACATTCTGCAGACTCTTACTATCTGTGCTTTGGCCATTTATGATCTTTTGTGTTCCTGGCCCTCTGTTGCATGAGGGATCTTCATTAATAAGAGTTGAGAGATTCATTAGTGTTCTCTTTACCCCTTGTTCTGTGTTCCCTGAGCCTTACTTAGGTGTAGAGGTTGTATTGTAGATGTGCCACTTAGGTTTTGGCAGTTCACAGATAATATCTATGTGTGACCAGTTGTGGTTGTGTAATAGACTCCATCTGGTGCAAAAGAATCTTCTTTGATGAGTGATGACCGTCATATTTGTCTGTAAATATAAGTATTCATATTTTGCACCTAATAAATTACATTGATCTAGGGATGTGAGAATTTTGGGGTTTTCTCTAAGATCTATGAACTCTCCAGCCATGTGTATTTGGCTATGTTTACAGTATCATACATGAATTTCTGCTCATTGAGTGGGTTTTAAGTCCAATTAGGTAGCTGTTGATTGCCCCCAGGAAAAAAGTGCCACTACTGCACCAATGACATACCAGTCATTGATGTAGTTATTTGGCCTTGAAGCAGGATTTGGATCATTGATTGATGTTTTTCTTTAGCACCTTATATAGTGCTCTCAAAAGTTATGAGAGCTAGCCTTCAGGGGAAGTGACTTCCAGGACAGTTCTAGCTTCATGCTCCCAATCCTGTGTCTGAAGTTTGTCCTGTCTTTAGCAAAAGGGTCTTACCTTCAAGTTCTGGGAGGCAATCAAGGACTGTGGCAATAGCTTATGTAGTTTTAGGAGTCTCTTGGACTACCCTGGCCAACAACTCAAAGTACTGGTACTGTTTCTTGTTATGTAGGATTCATTTATATACAGGGACTCATGTAAAGATATTGTATGTGTATTTGTCATTAGGTTGTTTTACTAATCTGGTTCCCTCTGATTTTTTACAGTAGCTAGGTATTATTTATCTTTCCACTCTCTCTCCCTGTCTAACCCTCCCTCCATGCCATCCCCATTTAAACTGTCTCCATTTTCTCAATTTCTCCCTTGTTAATACCATACCAGTCTCCCATGGTTCCACCTCTCTTGAGCTCTTTCTTTCCCTTTATCCCCAAAGTTGTTTGTATAACCCTCCCTCCCACTTCCCGTTTAAACACCTCCATACTATACATTTCTCCCTTAGTAACATCTATCTCCTACTGTTCTTCTCTCTCAGGTTCCTTCTTTTCCTTTACCTCCTTGGTTCCTTTCCATTTTCCTAGTTTCTGCAGTTATATCAGGATACATACTAATAATAAGGATTTGGTGCTAGGATCCATATATGAGGGAGTTCTCAAAAGAAGAAATAAAAATGACTAAGAAACATCTTTAAAAGTATTCAACATTGTTAATAGTTAAGGAAACGCGAATTAAAACCTCTTTGAGATTTCATCTTACCCCAGTCAGACTGGCTAAGATCAAGAGAACAAATGATACCAAATAATGGAGAGGAGAATGTATGGAAAGGGGAATGATCATTCACTGCTGGCGGGATTGCAGACTTGGGCAACCCTTATGGAAAGCAGTGTGGAGAACTCTTAAAAAACTAAAAATGAACCTACCATTTGACCAGGTTATACCACCCCTTGGCATATACCCAAAGGACTCATCCTATTGTAGAGACACTTGTACAACTATGATTGTTGCTGCTCTTTTCAAATAGCTAAGAGATGGAAGCAACCTAAGTGGATAATGAAAATGTGGTACATTTACACAATGGAGTTCCACTCAACAGTAAAGAAAGATGAGTTTGCAAGTAAACAGATGGAACTAGAAACTGTTATGCTAAGTGAAGTAACAGACTCAGAAAATCTAGTCTAGTTTTAAAAAATATTTTATTAGTTTTATTTTATGTGTATGAGTTTGTTGCCTGCATATGTGTAAGTGAACCCGTGTCATGCAATGCTTGTGGAGGTCAGAAGATGGTGTTGATTCCCTGGAACTGGAATTATGAACAGTTGTTAGCTACCATGTGGGTGCTGGGTATCGAACCAAGTCCTCTGCAAGAGCAACCAAGGTTCTTAACCGCTGAGCCATCTCTCCAGCTCCCTAATCTAGTTTTATACTATTCTTAAGACACATCAAATAAATTTTGGCACTTTTTTCAAATGATAATGGGAATGCAATGATTAATCTATTTTCCACTGAATGCTTCAGGAAAAGTATGATTGAAAAATTAACAAATAGGGGCTAAGCATGTAGTTTAGTGGTAGAGTGCTTGCCTAACATGCTCCAGGCCCTGGCTTTGGTTCCTAGTACTGCAAAAATAAAGAAAATAAGCAACAACAAAAGTATACGCGTGGCATGTTATATCAGAAGTAAAATGTATATAGAATATTAACTTATGGGATATTAAATAATCACAAAAGCAGATTTCATTGACTGCTACTAGAAAAAAACTGCAATTTGCATGTTGTTTACCATTTTGCATTTTTTTTTTTAGATTGAACAGATAAGGGGTTCATTTAAAGTCATTATTTCAATCATGATTTGTAAATATACTTCCATTTCTGAAGACACAAGAGTGAGATTAGAGTTATTTCATTGCTATTCTTTGTCTTTTTCACATTGATTTTTAATCTCAATCATTTAAAAATGTTAGCTCATATTTTCTATTGGATGCATCTAGGAAAGATTATTCCAAAATGAAATTTCCCATTTCCCCTTGTTTGCCTCTCATTATCTTTAATTCAACATCATTATTCCTTATGCGTCCTTCTTTAAATGAATGGTTCAGTGTGATTGCATATTTTTATTCAGGGAATGATTAAAATTAAAGGTAGTTTAAAAAAAGAACTTTGTGACCCTCAAAAGTGTCTATTCATGTGCAGTTGGTCACAGTGACGCCCCGGAGATCAGAGAGTAGCCCCTGGTTTCCATCAGCCGACACCATGTTCCACTGTAAAGGGTACTCAGATTTTGTTCTGTGAATTAACAATAGAGAAACAGAAACAGCTGGTATGAATGCTCTGAAATGCTTTGACACATTCACAGATCACTACCCGTGGGCACCCAATCGAATTCATGCTATTTATCTGGGGCAAGACAATAAAATCATCTCTGAAAATAACATGCCCCACCCCAGTTTCCTAGGATATATGACGCACTGTGCAAAGATTGTACATGGTAGGTATAGCAAAGCTAATGTGTTCATATATTTTCCATTTGGTCACTAGAGCCATTGTTGCATACACATAAGTTTCATAAATGAGCAAAGCAATTCAATACAAAATGCGTTTCTAAGTATTATCCAGAATAATGGTAAAAAGCATCTTGAATACATATTTGCATCCTCACATTCATTGCAGCAGAATTCACAATAGCCAAGAGGCAGAAACAGCATAAATATAGATACAGATAAATGAATAAACCACATATAATAAGCACTTATAATGTGACACCATTTTACTCCAAAAGATATGGAAATCTTACCATATAATACAGTAAGGGTAAGCCTTGAGAACATTATGCACATAAAATAAAGTAGTTACAGAAAGACAAACACTGCATAGTTCCACTCATATGAAGAATCTAAAGTAGTCAATTTATGAAAGCAGAAACCATTGTGGTTGTTGCCAGAGGTTGGGGGAGGTGGGCAGCTGTTCAAAGGATATAGAAATATAGATGTTAAGGATCCAAAAGCACTAGAGATCTCCAGTGCATGCACAATAATACTGCAGAATATTTTCAAACTTTAATAAGGTTAATAAGGTATAGATTTCACATGACATGCTTTATCAAATTTAAAGAATGCTAAACATGTAACAGATGATTTTGTTTGTGGGTAGCTATGTGAGCTTTAGTGGCTGTGAGAGAGAATGGGAGAGAACAGCTCCTTAGTAGAGACAGGTTTAATATTTCCAAGTGAGACAGGAGATCTCTCAGGACAGATTGTCCAGGAAGGTGACTGTGAAGCCACACTGCTTCATTATTTAGGAGTGCCTGGGGATTAGCAACATGGGAAGCAGGTAGAGGGAGATGCTGGGCTCTATTGGTGGTGCTACAACCACACTTCTGTCAACAAGTCTTTGGAGCGGGATGTCCCTGAAGGTTGTGAGGAATAGAACTGTGGGTCTCGGACTTCATGCTCTTCCACCTATGATCCTGAAAGAAGACATGACTCTATCTAGCTGGTGTTCTTAGTTGGACGTCTATCACATAGAAGGGCTGGGAGGGAGACTTGCCATTAAGAGGAGTTCGTCATCTACTTGGAAGGAGCATCCATGAGCCAAGCCAGAGGGTTGAGAAAAGTAAAGACAGAAGAGACCAGCTACTCAGAGGTTAAAGACATGCAGGTGTGGGAAAGGGCTATCTGAAGTAGAAAATAATGTCACTCTATGACGAAAAAAATGTAAATTAAAATCTAGGACTGCATTTCTGATTGGGAAAAGGAAATTTCTCAAATGAGATTTTATAGCCAAGTCCTCACTTAAGTTGCCACAGCAATCTAGAAACGTGATCATCTAGAAACTAAGGTTTCTAGATGAACATGGTTTGTTATATGACATAAACAAAACTGACACTTATTCTTGAAACAAATGCCATATCATATAAAATCTATTATATTAGTGCAAACTTCTGTCATTAAAACTGTGACCGAGTTTTGGCCATCATTATCCATCTTCCTTATGCCTATTTCACTAGCATCTCACAGGTTCTTGCTGAAAAGATTTCTTTCCCCTCTAATCTCTTCTTGGAGGTTAAAATGATAATTCTATATCCTTCTTGCTTATCCATAATGCATGAACTCTGCAGAAGTAGGTTACCGAAGTCTTTCACTTACCTCGTTCATCACCTTTCCAGCTGATGTATAGTGAGGAGAGATTTAATTTACAGATGTTTTCTTCCTCTTTGAATGCCCCAGTTGTAAATTTATATTGCATATTCATAAAGGGTACTTCAAAGGAGTTAGCAAATTGTTGGGATAAGCAGTATGCCAGGCCTGCATTCCAGTACTCTGTCTATAATTGACTCCACGTGGGACCTTGGTGAATGATTTTTTATTCCTGTTGGTTTCATTCATTATTTGAAAAATACAGGTTTGGCTTGTATCATTTTTATAATGACAATTTCCTGAGTGTTTGGGCTGAGACTGCTTATGAGCAAGCACTCTTTTCAGTGTCTCTTGAATATATCTTTTGTTTCTTTCTACAATCTTCATTTTCAAAAGGAAAGGTGATCGTTCCTTACCCACTATCACTCACCCTACAGCAGTTCCCCTTGTCTGCAGGGGCTGTGCTCAGTGGATGTCTGGAACTGTCAACAGTACTGAACCCTATGTATTTCCTATATGTCCCTCAGCTTTGCCATATTGAATCAGAGTCAATCTGTCCTTCCATGCTTTATGTCCTGGTGCCTTTTCTGCTTTACTGCTCTTGTTCTTTGAGGCAAATGCTAAGTAAAATAAAGTTTCCTTGGACAAAAGCACTGTGATGCTATTACTGTTGATCTGAATATCAAGATGGCTGTTGCCTAGCAAGCTGGCGCATACAGTGTGTGTGTACACTGAGCAAAGGAATGAGTCATGTACTGAGGCAGAACACTCAGATTCTATCACATTATTTAGAATGGTTAACAAGAAAAACTGCTGGTTTCTGGAATTTCCCACTTATTGCTTTTAGACCACCGTTAATTACAAGTAAATAAAATCAAGGAAACATAGATAAGGGAGAAGAACTGTGTTTAGACAGTTTTGGTGCACAGCTACATCTGAAACATCATACTTAACACTTGGTTTCACTGAATTCCAGCCCAAAAGCATAGTAATGATCTAATATGCACATCTATAGACTCATGCCATAAAATAAAAAAGTTTCTTTTTTTTATAATTGATAAAATATTCCTAAACACCTTCCATTGATACTATAGGTAAGAACAAAATCCCAGTCCCTTTCAGGATTGTTTCTCTCTTCCCTATTCTATGTCTCAGGTAGAAAGATAGCTCACATGTTCCCATGGGGACAAGGAGAGACCCCAGAGACATGTGTGAATTGTGTGTCCTCAAGACTCTGGTGAATCTCCTGTTTATCTGTCCACAGGTGCTGGAGTCTGCTGTTACAAAGCTAGCTTCCTTGAAAAGCATAGGTCACACTGACATCTGTTTCCTCTTCCGCTGAACTCTGAGCATTGAAGAACTTTCTCTTGGGGTTTTATCGGTGCCAACCTCATTCTGGCCTTTAGGCGTGTGACTTCTGATGATGTTTCCTTGTGGGGCATAACTATTGGTCTTTATTTTGTGTGCGTCTTCTCCATAGTTTTAAACAGTGAGGATACCATAGAACTCTGTAGGATATTCTGGGCACCAAATTTCTGTGTTCTACAGTCCTCAACTTACCTGGCTATTTTAAAACAAATTTATCAACTTATTATGTCTTCACGTGGATATCTGAACTCCTCTAATTCCTTGTCCCTGTTTTCTCAGGTTCAAGCTTGTGCTGAGATTTCTCTCACTTCCCTTTCTATGTGGTAGGGATTTATTTCTCTTGTGTAAATACTGTCCTCTAGCTTCCCAAAGAGGGATTTACCTACCATTTTCCCTGAAGATACACTGGTTATCAATCATAAAAGAACATTGAGTTGAGTAATATTTGAAACATTCTTACTGTTAAAACATAAAATTAACTGAAAAATGAAAAACAAAATGCTATAATTTTCATGAAGGGAAAAATGGTTGGCAGGCTCCTTTAAATCTGGCTACAAAGTAGAACACATTGAGGGGTGCTGTTCTGACCCATTTTTTTCACATTCTTGTGGGCTACTGGCCTTCAGTAGGGCCCACAGGAGCCTCTTCAGCAGGCCTCATAGGAAAAACAACTCTGCCATTTGGACCTTGTGACCCAGATGTTCCTCTGACCCTGTGATGATGAGCCATAGACCCACCTCCTTCCCATGCTCTGCAAAGGAGTCATTTCCCTTCCCTCTTCCAGCCAATTGGTTGACCATAGCTGCTTGCAGGGGAGGGGCTAAGAGTATAAAAGCTGGGAAAACCATGAGGCTGGTCTCTTGCCATTTTGTGAGGCTGTCTGGAACCACGGGATTTATGTTTGGGTGTGGACTTTTGAACATAGCTGTGAATGGGGGGGGGCAGGGAGTGCCCACTCTTCTGTAAGTAAACCCACAAGTTCAGTTTGCAAGTCCAATAAACTCCTTATGATTCTTCAAACCAGGGTTTGGAGAATTCTTTTCTGAGGTTGTCACATGGACCATGGGAGGAGGGGATTGAATGCCATGTGTGCCTCCCAGCAGTGAATTTGACTAACAATTGGCATAGCCGGCAGGATATGATGAAGCTGAGAATGAGTTTTGGAAGAGTGTTGATGATGCCCCTCATATGGAGAAAGAGACCAACAACTGAAGTAAAGTGGGGTGAGGGGAGAGTGTGGGCTGAGGAAATGTTAACCTGGTGGGCCATTCCCATAGGCTTGGTGGGGTGGCTGCACTGGCATGGTTAATGCAGTGGACAGTGAGATATGTAACTAGGGTGAGGCCTTCTAAGCAGTTGAGGTCAATGGGAGAAATCCCGGGGTGGCAGCCATCTTGTAGATGGTATGGGGTGGCATACCTGCTTGACTGATGGGGTCACCATGTGAGTATGGAGATGCTCTAAAAACAGCAGAAGGTCTGGAACAGATTCTGCAAGCTCTGGGAGAAGCACCCCAGGGACAGAAATGTCAAAAAGCAGCTGCAGAGGTTACTTGGCCACTGCTATTGATAATAAGAAATCTGTCCCAAGAGGAGGCCTTAGCCAGAAAGGAAACTGAAGCTGTTGGAGAAGAATTAGAGCAGGAGAGGGATATTAGGCTGGCCTTTTTGGTACTAGACTCTGACCTTGCTGCTAAATTAGATAAGAGAGAAAAGGAGATGGAGGTGATGGTATGCCATTTTTTATGTCTAGGAGGTCAAAAGGAAAAAAAATGCCCAGATCAGAATGATAATAAAAGGCCCATCCTGGGATCCTAAAACCTGGAACCCCTGGGAAGAGTCTGGTAGTGAGGAAGAAGGAAGTGACCTAGAGATAATGGGAAATGCTCCTCAGATCTGACCTTTAATTCAGAGAAAGGGAAAATCCAGTGCAGGAGACCATGGTAATCAGAGACTACTCAGCACCAGAACTATTAGAACTGGGAAAGACATTTAAATAGGCTATGAAGGAGCCTTTGGCCACCTGGTTTGTAAGGCTATGGGACATGGGAGGTAGATGGGATCATTTTAAGTTCTACAGAAACAGAAGTTAAGCAACATAACCACTCATCCTTCTTTGAGACAAAGACTTCACAATTTAAGGCAACATGAGGGAAACCAGTCCATGATAGATTGGCTCATATGGGCCATTTGGAACACGTGGGTATCTCCAGCTGAGATTTCCATGAATGCTAGAAACTAGAAAACCACTGACGAAGGACAGGCTCTGTTGAATGAGCTGGTTATGAGGGAAGCTGTATTTGATGCAGTTCACTGGCCCAGACAGGGCTGTGTTTACAGGAGACTTAAGAAAGAAACTGATTCAGCAAGACTCATGAGACTAGTAGGGAGCTTTGGTGGCAGTGCTAAGCTCCATGATTGGGTGTGACCTATACGAGGCTGGTTAGGCGCTGGTAGATTTAAATGATTTAGACCAACATGTAAACAGGGTTCGAAAGGTGCTAAAGTGAATAGACACAAGGGTAAAGGGTTGGAATGCAGCAAAGGGGCCCATCTATGTCTCCTGTGCACAGATGTAGATGGATCTGCACAGAGCAGGAGTTGCTAGGGACAAGATTGATGGGCAGCAAATGCTGTGCTGGTGAGCCTATGGAGGGTTTTAAGACCTGACCAGAAATTCACCACAGAAGTAAGAGAAACTGTGTGATGGCTAATCTTGGCTGTCAACTTGACTGGATCTGGGATTAACTGAAATGAAAGAGATCTTCTTGATTTGATCATCTAAAGCCGGAAGACACACCCTAAATGTGGGTGTTACCTTCTGATGGCAGCCGGTATAAAAGGCCAAGGCAGAGGAGAATGCAAGGCTTCTTGCTGCTTGCCTTCTCTCTCACTGGTGAGTTTGATGCTGCTGTAGACTAAAGACTAGCTGATCTTTTGGAATTCGTATGACCTTCAGTGTCAGATTGGGATTACTAATACATCCAGCCTGTGGACTGAGCGACTATGGATTCTCAGCCTCTCTAGTGTGGTGCAGCCATTGTTGGACTACTTGGACTCTATCCTGTGAGATAAGTTGATAAATCTCTATACATATATATTCATTCTACCGGTTCTGTTTCTTTGGAGAACCCTGAATAATATGGATTTTGGTACCAGGAGTGGTTCTAGAGAAACAGAATTGAAAGGATGAATTTCTTTAATGGGCTTGTTGGTATTTGGAGCAGGCTCTCCAAAGAGTCTTCAGATAGCATGGAGAGCAATGAAAATCCGTGGTGTAGACTATTTGAAAAATTATGAGATAGACCCATTTGAATCTCCTAACTCACCTCTTGTGAAAAGCAAGAAATTTAGTGACTCTATACATAAAACATTTAATGATTTGTGGAAAAATAAGAAAAATAGTGATGCTGGCTGGTTACTTCTAGCATCTCTGGATAAAGTGATGAAGATAAACAATGAGCTTAATGATAAAATTGACAAGCTCCATATTCGAATCAACGGTTTAAAATATTCCAAGTGTTCCCTGGAAGAGAATCTTCTCTCCAGCAGCCAGAGAGCTAAAGCTGCAAAAAATCAAGCTGGAGCCCTTATTATACATTTGGCTGACCTACAACACAAATTTAATTCCCAGCCTCTAAGGCTGTCAGCAGTAAAGGTGAGGGCATTGGTAAGAAAAGATTGGAATCCTGACACATGGGATGGAGATGTGTGAGAGATCCCTGAGGAGGCTGAGGATTTAGAATCCTCAGACTCTGAGGAATTTGATTCACCTGATGAATTAACCTCCCCACCCTCAGCAGACCCAGCCTCCCCACCCTTGCCTGGGGCAACTAATCCCATTGAGGAAGCTAATCCCATTCAGCAAGATGAAGCTGATGTCCCTCAGGGCACAGTTATTGTTGGCTCTAGACCTATAACCAGATGCAAAGCTAAGCAGGCCCCTAGAGGAGAAAGAGAAAGTGTGGTCCATGAGGAAGTGCATTACACCACTAAAGAACTTAGTGAATTTGCTAATTATTTCAAGCAGAAGTCTAATGAATATGTCTGGGAATGGATTTTAAGGGTATGGGATAATGGTGGAAGGAACATAAAATCGGATCAGGCAGAGTTTATTGACATGGGCTCCCTGACTGGAGATTTTTAGGTTTAATATGGAAGCTAGTATAGTTAAAAAGGGTGTTAAAAGTTCATTTGATTGGTTGTCTGAGGTATTTATCAAAAGATGGCCTACTGACAGAGAGCTGGAGATACCTGATATCCCTTGGCTTAGTGTTGATGAAGGGATTGTAAGGCTCAGGCAAATTGGTATGCTGGAGTGGATTCACAGTGCAACACCAAGTCCTCCACAATGGGAGGGCCCAGAGGACATGCCTTTTACTGATTTTATAAGATGGAAAGTACTGAGAGAGACACCAGAACGTTTGAAGAGCTTTGTTTTTGCTCTTTTCCTTATGCCGAATCTTACAGTTGGAGATGCTGCTGCTCAACTGCATAAATTAAATGTAAATATAATAGGTGTAACAGGACCTCAGAGTAGGGGTCAGGTGACAGTATTGAATTACCAAAGACAAGGTGAGCATACTTATCGTAATGGGTGGCAAAGGCAAAACAATACGTACAATGGCATGACTCGAGTGGACCTGTGGTACTGGCTAATCAATCATCGTGTTTCCAGGGACCACATATATAAGAAGCCTACTAAGTTTTTATTTGATCTGTATAAGTAAAAAGCTATAGGACTAATGACAGGATGTCAGTGTTGGATTGTAGCAATAGAGAATCTCACTCAGTCAACCAATTTCCAGACTTGAGACTGTCCCTTGAATGAAAGGAAGGCTGGGTGCCCTTGAGGAAGGACTTTGTCACAGTACCAAAGAGTTATGCTGTTCGCCGCTCACCCATCCTTCTCCAGAGGGACCTGCGGCCTTTTACTAAAGTAACTGTACATTGGGGGAAAGGAAATAATCAGACATTCCATGGCCTACTGGATACTGGTTCTGAGTTGACACTGATTCCGGAAGATCCTAAAGAGGATTGTGGCCCTCCAGTTAAAGTAGGGTCTTATGGAGGTCAGGTGATAAATTGAGTTTTGGCTGAAGTCTGACTGACAGTGGGTCCAGTGGGTCCCCAAACTCATCCTGTGGTTATTTCCCCAGTACCAGAATGTATAATTGGGATAGATATATTTAGGAATTGGCAGAATCCCCACATTGGTTCCCTGACCTGTTGAGTGAGGGCTATTATGGTTGGAAAGGCCAATTGGAAACCACTGGAATTGCCTCAGCCAGGGAAAATAGTGAACCAAAAGCAGTATCGCATCCCTGGAGGGACTACAGAAATTAGTGCTACCATCAAGGATTTGAAAGATGCAGGGGTGGTGATTCCCACCACATCTCCCTTTAACTCTCCTATTTGGCCTGTGCAGAAGACAGATGGGTCATGGAGAATGACAGTTGACTATCAAAAATTTAATCAAGTAGTGACTCCAATTGCAGCTGCTGTACCAGGCGTGGTTTCCTTACTCGAGCAGATTAATATGTCTCCTAGTACCTGGCATGCAGCTATGATTTGGCAAATGCTTTCTTCTTGATACCAGTTCATAAGGACCACCAGAAGCAATTTTCTTTCAGCTGTCAAGGCCAACATTATACCTTTACTGTCCTGCCTCAAGGGTATATTAAGTCTCCATCATTGTGCCATAACTTGGTTTGAAGGGATCTTGATTGCCTGACTCTTCCACAAAATATCACACTGGTCCACTATATTGATACTGTTATGCTGATTGGAGCCAGGAAGCAGGAGGTAGCAGACAGTCCGGACTTGTTGGTAAAGCATGTGTGCATGAGAGGATGGGAAATAAATCCAACCAAATTTCAAGGGCCTTCTACCTCAGTGAAATTTCTAGGAGTTCAGTGGTGTGGAGCATGCAGAGACATTCCTTCCAAGGTGAAGAATAAGTTGTTGCATTTGGCCCCTCCCTCCACCAAGAAAGAAGCACAAAGCTTGGTGGGCCTGTTTGGATTCTGGAAGCAGCACATTCCTCATCTGGATGTGTTACTATGACCCATATATCAAGTGACTCAGAAGGCAGCTACCTTTGAGTGGGGCCTGGAAAAGGAAAGGGCCCTTCAACAGGTCCAGGCTGCTGTACAAGCTGCTCTGCCCCTTGGGCCATATGATCCATCAGACCTGATGGTGCTTGAGGTATCAGTGTCAGATAAAGATGCTATTTGGAGTCTGGCAGGCCTCCATAGGGAAATCACAGTGGAGGCTATTGGGATTTTGGAGTAAGGCTTTGCCTTCATCTGAGGACAACTATTCTCCCTTTGAGAGACAGCTCTTAGCCTGCTATTGGGCCTTAGTGGAAACTGAACATTTGACAATGGGCCACCAAGTCACCATTCTACCAGAGCTGCCCATCATAAGCTGGGTGTTATCTGACCCCCCCAGGCCATAAAGTAGGCCATGCACAGCAACAATCCATTATCAAATGGAAGTGGTATATACGTGATCGGGCACGAGCAGGCCCGGAGGGCACAGGCAAGTTACATGAAGAAGTTGCCCAAATGCGTATGGTTCCTACTCCTGTTACGATGCCTCCTGTTCTCAAGCATGCACCTGTGGCTTCACGGGTGTGCCCTGTGATGGGTTGACTGAGGAAGAGAAGACTAGGGCTTGGTTTACAGATGGTTCTGCACGCTGTGCCGGCACTACTCAGAAATGGACAGCTGCAGCATTACAGCCGATTTCTGGAACAACCCTGAAGGACACTGGGGAAGGAAGGTCTTCACAGTGGGCAGAACTTCGGGCAGTGCACATGGTCATGCAGGTTGCTTGGAAGGAAAAATGGCCAGAAGTGCGATTATATACTGATTCGTGGGCTGTGGCCAATTGTAGCCAATGGTTTGGCTGGATGGTCAGGGACTTGGAAGGCGCATTATTGGAAAACTAGTGAGAAAGACATTTGGGGAAGAAGCATGTGGATAGATCTCTCCAAATGGGCAAAGGATGTGAACATACTTGTGTCTCATGTAAATGTTCATCAAAAAGTGGCTTCAGCAGAAGATGAGTTCAATAATCAAGTAGATCGGATGAACTGCTCTGTGGATTGTCAGCCTCTTTCTTCAGCTATCCCTGTCATTGCTCAGTGGGCCCATGAACAAAGTGGCCATGGTGGCAGAGATGGAGCTTATGCATGGGCTTGACAGTATGGACTCCCACTCACAAAAGCTGACCTGGCTACAGCTGCAGGTGAGTGCCAGATCTGCCAGCAGCAGAGACCAACACTGAGTCCCCGATATGGCACTGTTCCCTGTGGTGACCAGCCTGCAACCTGGTGACAGGTTGACTACACTGGACCACTTCCATCTTGGAGGGGACAGTGTTTTGTCCTTACAGGAATAGACACTTATTCTGGTTATGGATTTGCCTTTCCTGCATATAATGCTTCTGCCAAAACTACTATCCAGGAACTTACAGAATGTCTTATCCACTGTCATGGCATTCCACACAGCATTGCTTCTGGCCAGGGAACTCACTTCACAGCCAAAGAAGTGCAACAGTGGGCCCATGGTCATGGAATCCACTGATCCTACCATGTTCCCTACCATCCTGAAGCAGCTGGCTTGATAGAATGATGGAATGGTCTCTTAAAGACACAGTTACAGTGCCAATTAGGTGGCAGTAGCCTGGAGGGCTGGGGCAGGGTCCTCCAGAAGGCAGTGTATGCTTTGAATCAGCGTCCAATATATGGTACAGTTTCTCCTATAGCCAGGATTCATGGGTCCAGGAATCAAGGGGTGGAAGTGGGAATGATCCCACTCACTATCACCCCTGGTGACCCACTAGGAAAATTTTTGCTTCCTGTACCCTCGACTTTGCACTCTACTGGCTTGGATGTTTTGGTTCCAGAGGAGGGAGTCCTTCTGCCAGGAGAGACAACAAACATTCCATTAAACTGGAAGCTAAGACTTCCCCCTGGACC
>NW_008331036.1:1588992-1594961 GCF_000622305.1 Nannospalax galili | reverse complement strand
TGGACTTGTGATGGCTAATCCTGGGTGTCAACTTGACTGGATCTGGGATTAACTGAAATGAAAGAGATCTTCTTGATTGGATCATCTAAAGCTGGAAGACACACCCTAAATGTGGGTGTTACCTTCTGATGGCAGCCAGTATAAAAGGCCAAGGCAGAGGAGAACACCAGGCTTCTTGCTGTTTGCCTTCTCTCTTGCTGGTGAGTTTGTCTTGCTGTTGTAGACTGAAGACTAAGTGGTCTTTTGGAATTTGACAGACCTTTAGCACCAGATTGGGACTACTGAGACATCCAGCCTTGTGGACTGAGCGACTACAGTTTCTCAGTCTCTCCAGTGTGGTGCAGCCATTGTTGGACTACTTGGACCCTATCCTGTGAGCTAAGCTGATCAATGTCTATACATATATATTCATTCTACTGGTTCTGTTTCTTTGGAGAACCCTGACTAATACAAACTGGAAACCAGGGGGTGTGGGTAACTCCAACTGCACCCCCTGCTCCAGAAGAAGGCAGTATCATTGGATGGGACTCCACCTAAGCATTGCCTTGAAGGGGTGGCGAAGGTTGCCCACAGGTGAGGGCCATACTGGGTAACCAGAGGCCACATGTTGAACTGCGGATTTATTGGTCCCCCACTAATATACAAAACACATGGGCCCTAGTGGACATTAATTCATGGCAATCCCCCAAAACATCAGGCCAGTGGATAGCAGCGGATGGGTATGGGGATAAAACCATACAAGTAAAGCAGACTAGACTCATTCTGGGACTGGGCAATTATCCCCCCCAGGAGTGTAAAGTGTGCATCTCTCCCCTTTGAGAGAACATTTTAAGGGGGGATGCCCTACTGGGTTACGTCCTACATACTACTGTGGTAGAGTTTCAGCTGAGAGTGAGAACAATAAAGGTGATTACTTGGGGGTGGGCAAGATGGGAGCCAGTCAAATTGCCCACCCCGCAGAGGGGGGTGAATATCAAACAGTACTGGCTGCCTGGGGGTTGAGATGAAATTACCAAAACTATCCAGGAACTACAGCAATGGAGGTTATCTGCCCAGCCTGGAACCCTTTCAATAGCCCCATTTGACCTAGCAGGAAGCCAGATGGCTCCTGGAGAATGACTGTAGATTACTGGGAGTTAAATAAGGTGGTGCCTCCCATTCATGCAGCAGTGCCCAACATTATACTGATCAGCTGGTGCAGAAAATGGGTCCTTCCACATTGTGGTAGACCTTGCTAATGCATTCTTTAGTATTTCTCTAGCTGCTGAATCCTGAGATCAATTTGCATTCATGTGGAATAGACAACAATGGACTTTCAGAGTGCTTCTCCAAGGTTACCTCCACAGCCCTGCGGTTTATCATAGGATGGTGGCCCAGGACCCGACCCTGTTACCCTGCCCTCCTTCTGTAAGGAAGTTTCACTACATAGTACATAGTACCTTATAGATTTGGAAGCTCATTTGGGGAACATGCAAGTGCACCTGAAGGAGCAAGGATGGGAAATCAACCTACAGAGGTAGATGGAATGCCACTAAATTGAGTCATCAACCCATGACAAACAGAGGATGCAGAGACATGAACAGCCCAGTGCCCTACTGGAATGGGAGAATGGTTGCCCACCCCCTCCGAGGCTCAGGGATATTTGTGGAAGAGGTGGGGGGCAGAAAGTTTTGTAAGAGCCAGAGGAAGGGGTGGAGTGTGACCTGGATGTTCCTCTGACCCTGTGATGATGAGCCACAGACCTGCCTCCTTCCCAGGCTCTGCAAAGGGGTCACTCCCCATCCCTCTTCCAGCCAATTGGTTGACCATAGCTGCTTGCGGGGGGCGGGGGCGGGGCTAAGGGTATAAAACTGGGAAAACCATGAGGCCGGTCTCTTGCCATTTGGTGGCTATCCAGAACCATGAGATTTATGTTTGGGTGTGGACTTTTGAGCACAGCTGTGAGGGGTGGGGCACTCTTCTGTAAGTAAACCCATACCCCAAGCTCAGTTAGCAAGTCCAATAATCTCGTTGAGATTCTTCAAACTGGGGTTTGGAGAATTCTTTGCTGAGGTTGTTGCAAGGACCATGGGAGGAGGGGATTGGATGCCACGTGCACCTCACAGCAGTGAATTTGACTAACAGACCTTTTGAAGGAGTAGGAACAATTTCATTTGAACTTTATCTAGCTGATTGGATTATTCTGTGGGTATTCTAGTGAATCCCAGGAGAACTACTGAGGCCTCATGGGCAGTGTACTTCAAACTGTGTGTTGTGACCCATTAGTGAGTTGTGAAATCCATTTAGCAGGTCTTGAGTAGCATTTCGAAAATATGATAGAGACAGAATGGATGGAAAAATACCAACATACATAGCCTGTGGTAAGGACAACATTTATTAAAAACTTGTTTATTTTGTTCAGAATCTTCTGAGTGTTTTTGAACTGGTTTAAAAATTAAAATGCATTCCTTACAGAATCCTAAAGCTGTATGTTCTGAAAATCGCTTCTCTAAGAATATTTCAGCAGAGTCATGCTGTGGTCAAATAATACATTTGTTTTAAAACAACAGCAACAAAATGTAATTTGTCTTGGTGATGGGAAATGGAAGATGATAATAAGACTGTATCCCTTGACATGAATTGTGTGCCATCTGATCCACCAACTGATGCCTGACTTGCTCAGCATCATCTACCATCAAATGCGAATGGTATCTATGGACACAAAATAGCTTCATCTATGGAGCTAGTGGATCTCCTTCCCAGCATACAGCCTGCCTCATCATCTGCAATCCATCACACTCTCCACAAAGAGAGTCCCAACGAAAGTCCAAATGGAGCTGTTGACTGAGGGAACATGAATAAATCCCAGGTAATAGATGGAGCCTCTAGTTAGAGTTTGTAACTGGGTGCCAATTTTGCCTGGAGGAAGAGATGAACTGAATCAGGGTGAACATCATTTCCTTGGTTTGTCTCGCTAGTGTGGGATTTGAGGAACAAGAACAGAGATTTGGGAAGGGATCTGGACTGAGTCTACAGTAAGAGGCTATTTGTGTTTCAGATGCAGTCTGAAGAGATAGATCTTCAGATTCAAGTGGATAGAAAGACCCATTCTGTGAAAATCAGTCTGTTTCATTTCCCCAAACTCCAAACCCTGTTCCATGATGTTAAAAGCAGCCAATGCAGAAGTGTCTGAGTTTACTAATCTGACTTATCAAAGTTTATCTGACCATTGGACCCAAATCAAACCTGAATATCTGTGAAAGGTATTACTAATTGCAGGATGTATAACGAAGGAAGAGGAAATAGAGGAGACATGAAGAGGCGTCTTTCTTTCCTTTGCTCCTTGTCTCATGGCATAAACATGGCATAAATTTCAAGACTGGGGTATAGAGTTCTCTATAGAGTGCCTAGGTAGCTGATCTTAAGTTGTGAAATGACAAGATAAGCATTTAAAGTTTAACTTACTTTTTATTCCATACATTAGTTTCACATCTGTTTTAACAAACTACTTCAAACTTGGTGGCTTGAGTAACACATTTTTTTGTTTTACAAATTGGCAGTCAGAATGCCAAAATCAGTCTCACTATGTTGAAATTGGGATGCTGAAGAGTTGAGCTCCCTTCTGATTTTCTAAAGGAGAGTATACTGCTTTGCATTTTCTGTATTCTAGAACTATAGTCTTTACATCTCTTTGCTTTTGGCCCCATCCTCTACATTCCAATCCAGCAATGTAACATCTTTTAATATTTCTCACACTTTGCCTTTGGGTTGGTACAGCCGTGTTTTTCCAGTTTTTCTTTTATAAGGACACTTGATAATTGTAGTTTAGGTTAACCTGGATAATTCAAAATAAATCATCACTCTTGTCAAATCCTAAACTTAATTATATCTTGAAAGCTGTTTTTGCCAAACAAATTGATATTTACAGGCTCTAAAATTTAGAGTCTAGAGATCTTTGGGCTAATATTAATTAAGTCTACTAAAATGGTATGGTTTTATTTATGATAATGGAATAGCTGAGGCTAAGTATTTATAAAGAAAAGGATTTATGCCAGGTGTGGGGGCGCATGCCTTTAATCCCAGCACTTGGGAGGCAGAGGCAGGTGGATCTCTGTCAGTTCAAGGCCAGTCTGGTCTACATAGTGAGTTCCAGGCCAGATGTCCTATCCCCAGCATAAGAAAACACAGAGAGAGGCCAGGCATGGTGGTGCACAGAGGCAGGTAGAGCTCTATGAGTTCAAGGCTAGTCTGGCCTACATAGTGTAGAGTTCCAGGCCAGCTGGGGCTACAGGGAGACCCTGTCTAAAAAAAACAAAAAAAAAAAAAAAAAAGGATTTATTTAAGTCACAGTTTTAGAGGCTGATAGTCCAAACAGCATTTCACTTGGCTGCATCATGGTAGATGGCATCACAATGGTGGGGGCACTTGTGTAATGAAGAGAGCATATGGACACACAGAAAATCAAAGGTAGATTTAGAGTCAAGAGCAAACCTTCTATAACAACTTGTTCTATAGAGAACTAACTCAGGCTTTGACAGGAGCTAGTCCCTTCCATAGGTAAGTCCCCAATGACTTTGCACCAGGCTTGAATTCTCAGAAGTCTATCACTCAACACCTCAATTGTGAGAACCAAGCTTCAGACCCATGAACACTTCGGGATGACATACCACATCTAAACCGTTCTACCTCCCAAAACGGATATTCTACCATTTACTTAGGGGTGAGAGTTCTGACTGATGCTCTTTCTCATATGGAACCACGAGAGCAAGAGGCCAGTTATTTTCTGGGCTCCAGATTGATCACGTTGAAGCTCTTCAATCATGGAAAGAAATAATTGATCTTAGTTGACTTATGCAATTCTATATTTTCTACTTACTATGCAGCAAATGCTTTTATATTATGGGATATTTGAGTTTAACAACTGTAACATAAGCAACATTGATTCTGATCCACTAAGCCATTTAATCACAAAAAAGGAAGGTGGAAAGAGCCTCATGAGACTCACTAGTTTTCCCACATGTTTTGTAAGTTGGAAGCTTCACTCTCTAGGAATAAAGGGGAAAAACACCATTGCGACCTAGCTACAGTCCAGTTGGTAGACCATTTTGTTCAGGACACATTATGAAATAGAAGCTAATATGTTCAGCTAATCATCCCATTGCCCAAATAGATTCTGAGAGAAGGAAGTGGAAGTGAATATGGCAGTCTCTCACACCACAAAATGTCATTTGCATCTCCAAAATTCAAGGTATTTGGGTTTAGAAATTGTAGAGAGCAAGAATACTTGCCTTTATCATGAGATAAAATATTTCCTTAGACTTAGCATAGCCATCTCAGGGGTTTTATTTACTGTAAGATGAATGGACAGAGGATCCAGGATGTGGAAACCCTGTGAGGTGGCATGTTAAATATAGCTATCATTCACATATGGTGCATTCAGCTATGACTGGGTCAGGAATCAAGTTCCTTGTCCAGCTCCAATTCAGAACTTCTTGAAACACTAAAATTAGATCCTTTCCAATAAAAACTTTGGGAACATCAAGGATCTGGGATCACTGACACCATTCCCAGCTTAATACTCAAATTCATACTTAGCTGAAAGTATAGTCTTTGAACTTTTCATGCTAGTGCACCACGATGTCATGTAGAAGTCACTGACTGCAGGGCTCCACATGTAGGTTTAGGCTCAGGTTCTCAGCCTTTATTGGGCCATGAACTGCTTTGTCCAGTGAGGCGATGGCACCTTGCTCAATATGTTATTTATGTATCTATGTAGTTTTATAATTATAAATATACGCTTACATTTATTATTGAAAGAACTGTTAACTCATTCTATTGGAGTTTACCGAAAATAAAAAAAATTGTACTTTTTGTGCCCATGTTCAAAGACACTTGAATTCTATGTGCAAGTCTCTTGGTTATTGGATTCTGGATAAGTGGTAAATCTAGATGCCTTTTTTTTTTTTTTTTTTGGCTTTTTTTTGAACAGG
>NW_008331036.1:1558686-1588840 GCF_000622305.1 Nannospalax galili | reverse complement strand
CCTGTAGCCCCAGCTGTCCTAGAACTCACTATGTAGACCAGGCTGGTCTTGAATTCACAGAGGTCCGCCTGCCTCTGCCTCCCGAGTGCTGGGATTAAAGGCGTGCGCCACCACACCTGGCTCCACCTTTTGAAAAATGTGTTCATGAGTGTATTGCCTGCATGTATGTGAGTGCACCTGTGTGGTGCAATGCTGCGGGGGTCAGAAGAGGGCTTCGGATTCCCCTGGAACTGGAGTTAAGGATGGTTCATAGCCACCATGTGGGTGCTGGGAATTGAACCCCAGTCCTCTGCAAGAGCAGTCAGTGCTCTTAACTGCTGAGCCATCTCTCCAGCCCCAATCTAAATGCTTTTGACTGGTATCTGGAGACAGGTCTTCATAAGAGGACTACAATACTGAAAAATATTAAAAGTTGGAGGGAGTAGTGGTGGATGGATGTGATAAAATTACACTATATAAATGTATGAAATTTTAAAAGAATAAATAAATGTTGTTTAAAACTGTATCATAATATCACTAATTTGAGAGGTGTGTTCCTGTGATTCTCTTAAACATAACCATCTTATCCACTTATCTGTACTTTTTCTCAAAACTGTACTTTTTTGGATAATCCAGAGATTTTTCTGTTCCTGAAGTTCATTTTTCAATTACTGTAGCAGAACTGTGCTTGCTTCCTTCCCCTTTCTCACCAACTGCAGTCTGTCTGAGAATGATCTCCTGCCTTCCCTTTTTTTTTCCTTCAAGGAAAAAAAAATGCACGCAGGTGCATTTACATGCATGCATGCATCCATCACAGGTGCATTTACATGCATGCAGGCAATACAGATAAAATAAAAATAATAAATATAATATTTCAATATTCTGACATTTTATGGAATTTTGAGAATGCTTATAAATCTGGGATTACTCAGTGATTCAAAGAGATGAAAGCTATTTGAAAGGAGTCACATCTACTCTTTCTGCTCTAGCTCTCTAGGATCAACAGTATGAAAAGGGAAGTCTTTCAAGAAACCTAAGGAAGTATAAACAGGAGGTAATTACAGACGTTTGATAGAGGGCTTCTGTGCTGGTAGGCTGAAGAGTGAAACTTGGGGGAAAAGGCTTACTTGGCAGACACATGATTTACACCTTTGTTTAAAGAGGAAAGGAATGTTGGATGTAAGCAGGGGAAAGTGTTGCTCATGTCATCCTGGGTCCAGAGGAAGATAGGGAAGGAAAAGTGACAGATATTGGAAAGGATGGAGAAGGTAGGAAATATCAGCAGAGATAAATTAACAGGGTTTCTGTGTGATATAGTAAAAATCTTTATTTGATTCAATGTTGTAGGAAGAACTTAGAGGATTTTATGTAGCAAACATGTATTAAGTGCAAAGAAAATCACAATTACTGCCTTAATATAATATTCTGGAAGCATATATCAGTAATATCCATGAATGGCTATATTTATTCAATGAACAATATACTGACATATAACACCTGATTATTTTAATCCTTTTATATAAATAATGTCATGTGGAAATATTTCACATTCAAAAGAAAGAGAACATCAAAAGTAGAGATTAATGTAGTTTTTACATGCTTATATAATTTTTAAAGTTGGCTGGCTACTAGGAACTCAACTTACTCAAATGCTTCTGAAGCTACTTGAAAATTTTAGTCACTAGTCATATTGGCTGTACTGTATAAGAACTGGCTATCTCTTGACTGCAAGTTTTTCCCATTAGTAAAATGTTCTTTGTAGACAAGTAAATTCAGCTTTTCTTAGAAAGCACATGCCTTAGCCTAAAAGCTGTATTTCATGTCCAGAAGCCATGTTATTGACATTACATATCTCAATGACATATATATGTATATATATATATATCATTAATTTCTACAGCTACCTATAGCTTCCTTCCAACTGATTTGTTCCATAATCATGAAACACAGTGTACAGAGGGTCTATTAAGGCCAATGCTATGTAGCTGCTAGATTTTTCATGCTTTTTTTCTCCATATTTTTGTCATTGTGATTGATATGCATTAATTTCAGGAAACTTTCAAATGGAAGGACACATTACAGAGGAATTACTTGTTTAACTAATAGCACCAAATATTTTCATTATATCTCCTGATTTGCCTGATGCATGCTATAATTGGTTTGAAAACAGCCTCAGAAAATCTCTTTCCTAATTATGCACTTAGTCAATGGGCCATGAAAACTCCAAAGGGGACCATTCTAGTTTATTGAGTAAATAGGTATTTATTCATGATGGCGTTATGCCAGTCTCATGGGCGAAAGCTTATTTTAGAATTCTTCCAAAAGTTATTCTAAACATATTTATATGGTTTTAATAAAATTGTAAACATAAAAGATGCATTTTAAGGACTGAAGATATGTCTCAGCAGTGAAACACACTGGCTGCTCTTGCTTTTGCAGAGAACCTGGGTTTGGTTCCAAGTACCCACATGAAGGCTGACAACTGTTTACAACTCCAGTTCCAGGGGATCTGGTACCCTCTTCTGGCCTCTGGTGGACATTGCACACATGGGTGCACTTGTATACATGCAAGCAATACACTCATACACAGAAAACAAAAATAAATAACATTTTAACAAAGATACATTTTAGCATTAAAATAAGAGGTTAGATAATGTTTAAATTCTGAGAAGAGACAATTTAAAAATAAATAACATCTTTACTTTTTCTAGGAAAAGTCTTCCAAATAACCTAGAAAATCAGAAGTGCTGGCAATTGTCTCTTCCATTTCTTTTTTCCACCATTATATTTTAGGGAAAAAGAGCCATGTACGTCCAAGGTAACAATATTCAGAGAGTAATACAGATAAGTTTTTGTTCATGAAAAATTATTAAAACTATAACTGCTCTCCTTCAAACTTAATCCTCAAAGAAAATGGTAAACAGAAAGGTCCTAGGTTTGCCTAAGTGGATAAATGATATACTGAATTTTAGTTGACCCTTTAACATAGCTCCTTTGTTGAATTTGCACAGTCATATTTCAATAACTGGTTTCCAAGTTCTTAGAGTGAGGGTCAAGTAAAATGCTTCTAATTTCAGGAGCAGTTTCTTTCAGATTTCCCCTAATTTCTCTAACACTGTATTTCAATAAGAAACTGTCTAGAGCATTATTCCACATACATCCGGAGTGATGTTTTATACCCAGAAACTCCTTATGGTTGCAAATGGACCTGTGTGGAGGTGGAGGAAAAATGGGATATGGAGTGTGGGGGGAACGATAATCCAACCCTCAGCTTCTGTATTAAAAAATAAAATAAAACACAGCATTTTTGTGCCATGTGAAAATGATGTTGCTATGGCAACTGCCTTTATGAATCTCAATGAAACTGATGTTAGCAATATTCCTCTGATTTTGACTGCTGGTGAGTTAAGGTTGCTCTCCCTCTAAAGCTTTTCACTTCTTGTTGAATATGTGTCTCCGGGGAAGCAGAGCGAAGCACGCGCAACTGTGGCAAGTCATCTTCTTCTATAATAAAGTAGGAAATGGAGATAGGACAATGACACTTGCAAAGAAAAAGATGTGATTTTGCATTGCCTCCAGAATATTCATAAAATATCCTCTTGTATTTGTTTTACACATGTGGAAAAAGAAGAAAGGATAGTAAGTTCAAAAATTATTATTCTTATCATGTAGTCCTGGGGATTTGAACCAAGGGCCCAACTCATGCTGTGCAAGTGCTCCATCCCTGAGCTACATCTCTCTCCTTTTGCTAGTTCATTATCATCAGTTTTCTGTATTAGTATGCCACTGTTCACATGTGCAGTCCTGAGGCATGGCAGCAGCAAGTGCTTTTGCCCACTGAGCCATCTTCCCAGCCCCATTTTACTTTAAAAGTTTTGGAACAGTGTCTTGCTAATTTGCCCAAGGTTACCCTGAACTTACTCTTGTAGCCCAGGCAGTCTTGGAACTTTGGATTCTCTTCCTTCAACCTCCCTGGTAGCTGCCTGTACCACTAGGCCTGTTCTGAAAATTATTCTTTGTACTTAAAAAATTTGTAAATGAAAATATTTAACATCACAATTTACTTTGCATTGGTTTACCAGAAATGCAGCATATGCCAAATTAATTTTTTTCAATAACATTGGAAACAAGTTTCAACAATAAATTGGTAGACACTAATGGCCATGCTGAGAAACAGCAAAATATCTTTCTTTGATTAGGAGTTTCACTATGTATCACACTTTAGTTTGTGGGTGTTAATTTCTAACATGTTGTCCCCTTTAAATGCGATGGCTTGATTAGTATGGGAATCTCACTTTACACATTTTCTCCAAAGATCCCATTGTACAAAATGTTTGCATGCACCCAGGATGTCTGGTTAATGCTTGACCTCTTTACTTGTGAATTTCCCAGGTGACAGGACACTGAGATGCTAGATCTGCACTTTCCATCCTTCTGTCTCCAGCAAGCCTGTAACACAGAGCTTAGCAAATGGGAGCTGCAGAGTGTTTACTGAGCACACATAAACCATATACTACTAAAGAGCTGCTTAAGCTTATCCCACCCTTAATTTGAAAGAATTTATAGTAATGTTTGTTTTGGGTGTTTGATTGAATGTATGCCTTAAACAGTCATTTTTTTTCCTTATTCCTGAGATGGATTTATACTCCAGGTTAGACTACATTAGGGGCTGGACATGTACTCCTTTAAGTTTTACTTCAAGAAGAAATTTAAAAGTAGTTGAAAAATGAAACAACTTATATCAGACATACAGAAAATATCCTTTTCCAAAACATGGTACTGGACATTCTCAGGGAGAAGGACTTTATGGAAAGATGAATGCTGATTGTTTCCAATATGTTAATATGACTTTTAAAATCCTTTATAAAAATGAGAGACAATATGCATTGTTTTAGAATGAGGGTTTATTAAATTTATGGGTGCTGATTGCTGACGGTTCCTCTTCTCCCAGGGTTTGTAAGAGGATGCCCCTGCTTCTCCCCTCCAGAAGTTTTATTCATCTATTTTCATATTCTATTTTTTTAAGCATTTGCTCTCTCCAGAGTTCTGTTTAACTGTTTCCTTTTAACCTGGAGATCTCTATGTGGAGTACCATGCCTGCTGATTTTCTAAATATAATTGGATGACCTCAGAATAAACCGTTCTGATCCTCCCATGGCTCTCCAAACCACCTACTTCACTGCTTTTGTTGCTTAACAATCTCTCTCTCCCTCTCTCCATCTCTTCCTCTCTTCCTCTCTTTCTCTCCCTCTCTCCATCCACCACCAAAGCATTAAAGCATGACCAATGAATCAATCTCAGCCTTAGTCTTTCACTTACCCTACAGATCCAAAATTCTCCTGATTTAGATCCCCAAATATTTCTGAAACTTTGGCCTTACTCACCCTCTTTCCTACTTGAGACTCTGTCTCTCACCTCACACTCTTAATTGGGCTCCTGCTTTTCAAGCTTGACCTTTTTGAAATCCATTAGCCATCCAGAAAATAGTGCTATCCAAAACAAATCTGACCTTTAGAAAAAAAAATCCATCAAAAGATGCTCATTTTCTGCTGGTTTGACACCAGGCCCCTGTGACCTACCCTTTCCCATCCCAGGAGCTTTGCTTTCTTAATCTGGGTCTGACTCTCTCATTCTGCATTTGTTATACAGATGTAGAATCCATGTTTCCCAACATCCTTACCTGCGCTCCCTGCTGGTGTTTGCCTTCTTATTTCCCTTATTGAACAATCAACTAAGGCATTGCCTTATTTTTGGCCTTTTGTCATTACTTTCTTGAATTACGTTTCCCTTCTCTGGGAAATTCCCATCGTTTACCATTAATTACATTAATTATAGGATTACATAAAATTATGTCTAGTTTTTTTCCTATTGGGTACTAAATTTCTTGAGGGCCTAAACTTCTTCTTCTTCTCCTTTTTCTCCTTCTCCTTCTCCCCCTCCTTCTCCTTCTTCTTCTTCCCCCCCCCCTTTTTTTTGACACAGGGTCTCCCTGTAGCCTCAGCTGACCTGTAAGTAGCTCTGTGGACAAGGCTGACCTCAAACTCAGAGACCCTGTGACTCTGCCCCTCAAGTGCTGGGATTAAAGGCACACATTACCTCATCTGGCTACAGTCTATTTCTTTTTCACTTGTTTTAATGTCTAATGTGTATTCAGAGTAAAGTAAATGGTATTAAATTGTAAATTATGGTTTTATACAGATGCTTACAGAAGAGATAACCAGATGATAATTTCATCATGTAATGCTATTTACCACTCTCCCAGATACTGAACATAATGTATTAAAGTTTAGGACAGGTAGTCATTAAAGGTGAGGGGGGATATGTAGACCCTTACATTATAAAGGGACAGATCAGAACTATTCATAGAGATAAAATCTGGCCAGTATTGCCTTAACTAGGGTAAGATAATCTTACATTGAAGCTTTAAATAAGATAGGACTCTTCTAGAAAGGGGGTATGTGTTTGCCCGTACCTGCTTGTTGTTTCCTAGTATTGGAAAATGAAAATGTGTTGCTGACCCTCCAAAGGTGTTCTTTCTCAAGTACTCCTATAATGTGCAAAATAAATGGTCCCCAGGGATCCTGTAAAACATCTAGTTAATTTGGCATGTGTATCTGTGGTTACTTGAATGACTTCTGCATGACCACTTATCCTTCCGTGCAAGTTTGCTGTAATAACCTTGAAATAATAACCTCTAATGCTTATTAAGCTCCTAGACCAAAAGTGTTTGACAGTTTTGGAACCTGGAAATCTTGGAAAGCACATGGCACTGTATCAGTTACCCTGATCTTTCCATCTTAAATAAATATTTTAATTTTGTTGTCTGTCTTCAGGATGGCAATGGAAAATAATAATGATTATTTGATAAACTGTATCTTTAAAGTTTTTGGATTTTATCATTATCTTTTTACTCTGAGAATTCCATACATGCATAAAATAAACATGATCATATCCACCTCCATTTAACCCTCCTCACCCAGTACACCCCCTCCCATCTTCATGTCTCTTCTTATATATAAACCAATTACTGCTGCCTATATGTGCCTGAGTGTGGGGTCATTTACTGGAGATGGAGGGAGCATTGCTCTTTTATAAGATATACTTTTAAATAACTTTCAAAAGCAATCACTGTCTTATCTGTTGAAAACAGCAGACTTTCTAGACTGCATTTTCTTATCAGTTTTTTTATTTATATTCTACACAATTGTGCTTTTTCACACAAAAACATGCAGAAATCATTACAGAAACAAATAGAATGCTAACGACATAGAAGTGATTCAGGTCACTTAAAATGTTAGCAGGGTGCATTCAACTGGATGCCAAATTTTGGTAATGCTCTCTGCTTGTGGACTTCTACAGGGAAAGCAGAGAATCAATATGCTTTATTTCACAAAGCACTAACCATGCAAGGATCATTATTAGCCTTGAGCGTGGAGCTGTATTTAGGCAATTGTCCATGTTGATATGTATAACTTTAGTTCATTTTTTCACTGTTGTTTATATTAGTCTATGCTGTGAACATACCAAAATTTCTATATTTATTTGCTGGTATAAATATTTAGTTTTATCCCCTGTTCCACTATGTTCTGTGAATGGTGTAGAGGTTCCTTTTTAGATGTATCACTGGGCTGTGCATCTCACATACACTTATTCTCTCAGTTATAGATTAGTAGTCCAGGGGATAGAAAGAATACCAATGCATCTCTCATCTCTCACTAGTGAAGCTTCCTCACGCAAATAGGGAGATGGACACAGAAGGCCATAACTGGTCAGAATGTAGAGAATAAGAGACTGCAGAGTGTGTGTCCCTGCATAGGACTCATATTAAACCTCACTAACCAGGGCTCAGGGATCATTGTAGAAGAGGGGGCAGAAAGATTGTAAGAACCAGGGGTGGTGCAGGCCCATAAGGAAACAGAGACCTCCAGGCTTCTAGGAACTCACTGATATGAACTTAGAGCAATGGTGACAACATGCACAAGAGCCATACAAACTCAATCAGACAAAAACCCAGCATAGAAATGGTGAAATGGGTAACAAATTCAACCTTAGCCAAGAAACTATTGGCAGCTCACCACAACTGGGTGAGACAGAGTTGTTTTTCCTTAAGGGAATGATGCTAGGAAGACTGAATAGGCTCCAGTGGATGAACTCAAAGCGAGGGACATCTGGGTACACAAACTTTACTTGATAGGCCTTAACATATATGACATTGCATGAACTCCTGTAAGTGAGATATGGGGGTTGCAGAAAGGGGAACGGTCTAAACATGGTTAAGATGTATTGTATGAAATGCATAAAAATTCAAAATAAATATACATTGAAAAAAATTTAGTTTTAGTTTGTCTGCCAGAAACAAGGATGCAATTAACAAGCATCTTGTGTTTCCTTATACCCATGTTTCGTAGTGCCTCCAGATAATACACATGTAAGTAGAATTACTTGACTGCAGGGTAAGATTTTAGTTACTTTTCTCTTGCTGTGACAAAATACCTGACAAAGCAACTTCAAGAAGGAAAGTTTATTTTGACTCATAGTTTGTTACTGCTCATCAGGACAGTGTGCACACTGCAGCTCCTATGAGCACGAAGCAGATGGTCACACTGTATCCAGTAAGGTACCAAAGAAAGATGGATGTGGCTGCTCAGATCACTTTCTATGTTTTATTCAGTCTGGGACCCTAGCCCATGGAATGGTGCTTCTCACATTTAGGTTTTGTCTTGTCACTTTGGTTAATTCAATCTAGAAACTCCCAGACAAGTTTAGATGTTTGTCTCCTGAGAGATTCTAGATCGTGTCAAGTTGAAAATCAATCTTAACCATCACATATTCCTTGGTGCCAGTTGCTCCTGTTACAGAAGATTGTCAAACTGCTTTCCAGATTGGCAGAAGTTACATTTATTCCCATCAAGAGTGGATGGAAATTCCATTTGCTCTGTAATCTTGACAACAAGTTTGATAATCAGATTTGTTTTCCTTTAATTTTTGCTTAGCTGATTAAATGTTTTCTATTTGCTCAAATATATATTTCTCAATTTTCTGAAACCGAGCATACTTTTGGATTGGTTACATAATTTTATGTATTTTGGTTTTGAAATGATTTAAAATTTTTATTTATTTTATTGATTTGTGTGTGGGTATGTATGTACATCCACACATGTGAGCACTCTGATACATTTGTGTAAAGCATTTTGGAAATTTATTCTTCCCCATTTACATTTGAATACATTTCTTAGCATCTTACCTGAATGGCCCCATCATTTCTTCCTCACTTGTGAATTTAATGCCATCTCTGGTTTATATCAAGCTACAGTGTTAAAGCTATCTCTATTTTGTGCAATCGATTTATTTAGTTCTTTGACAGTACAGAACTCCTACTATATAGTTTCATCATGAGTTTTGATACCTAGTAGGGAAATATCCTCTCTACTAGTCAAAATGACTGTTTCTTCCAAGCAGTTTTGAATATATATGGACAGTTTCTCTTTTTAAAAAAATATTTATTATATTTATGTATATGAGTATATTGCCTCCATGTATGTGAGTGCACCCATGTTGTGTAATGCCACAGAGGTCAGAAGAGGGCTTCGTGTTCCCCTGGAACTGGAGTTAAGGACAGTTTGTAGCCTTCATGTGGATGCTGGGAATTGAACCCGGGTCCTCTGCAAAAGCAGTCAGTACTCTTAAGTGCTGAGCCATTTCTCCAGCCCCACTATTCCTCTGCTCAATAAATTTGAAAACTAAAGTGAATTGCATTATCACAGAAAAAATAAAATAAATAAATGTAGCTGAATGCTTATGACATTCTAATATTACAAATTATATTTTGCTGTCGTATAAAGCAGTAAAACAAGATGAAGAAATAAGATTGGGTATGAAGAAATCAGTCTTGAAAATATAGGATTATGTACATAGGAAATTTAAGATGAACAAATAATTTCATTAGAGGAAGAACTAGTGAGTTCTCTAAAAATAAGATTCTAACAGAAAAATCATTTGTTTTTCTGTTAATAATAGAGATTTGTATTTTAATGAGATGCCATTTAATACTTGCAAGAAATAAGAAAGCTTCTAGGTCTAAGAATTCAAAAACCTGTGAAACTTCATAAGTATGTATAAAAATAATATGACACTTTGAGTATTTTAAATTTTGTGAATTAACTGAAAGCATTCAGCCATGGGTAAGGTAAACATCATTAGGAAGCTAAGTAAATAAATTATGAATAGACATTGTCATTATAATAAAATTATAATAGCATTTCAGATGCAGTTACAAACTGATTTAAAATATAATTAAAAGAGAAAGTGTTCTGGGGCTGGAGAAATGGCTCAGCAGTTAAGAGCACTGACTGCTCTTGCAGAGGACCCGGGTTCAATTCCCAGCACCCACATGAAGGCTACAAACTGTCCTTAACTCCAGTTTCAGGGGAATACGAAGCCCTCTTCTGACCTCTGAGGCATTGCAGAACATGGGTGCACTCACATGCATGCAGGCAACACACTCATATACATAAATATAATAAATAAAATATTTTTTAAAAAAGAGAAACTATATATATTCAAAACTGCTTGGAAGAAACAGTCATTTTGACTAGTAGAGAGGATATTTCCCTACTAGGTATCAAAACTCATGATGAAACTATATAGTAGGAGTTCTGTACTGTCAAAGAACTAAATAAATCGATTGCACAAAATAGAGATAGCTTTAACACTGTAGCTTGATATAAACCAGAGATGGCATTAAATTCACAAGTGAGGAAGAAATGATGGGGCCATTCAGGTAAGATGCTAAGAAATGTATTCAAATGTAAATGGGGAAGAATAAATTTCCAAAATGCTTTACACAAATGTATCAGAGTGCTCACATGTGTGGATGTACATACATACCCACACACAAATCAATAAAATAAATAAAAATTTTAAATCATTTCAAAACCAAAATACATAAAATTATGTAACCAATCCAAAAGTATGCTCGGTTTCAGAAAATTGAGAAATATATATTTGAGCAAATAGAAAACATTTAATCAGCTAAGCAAAAATTAAAGGAAAACAAATCTGATTATCAAACTTGTTGTCAAGATTACAGAGCAAATGGAATTTCCATCCACTCTTGATGGGAATAAATGTAACTTCTGCCAATCTGGAAAGCAGTTTGACAATCTTCTGTAACAGGAGCAACTGGCACCAAGGAATATGTGATGGTTAAGATCGATTTTCAACTTGACAAGATCTAGAATCTCTCAGGAGTGTATAGGAGTCTATAGAATCTCTCACAGTGTATAGGAGTCTCCCACTGGTGCACCGAATAAATAGATTTACAGAGATCAATTCCCTTTGACAGGAACCTAGGAACTCATGTAGAGACTCCTATACACTGTACAATTGAGAAACCATCTCTGAAATCCCAAAGGGATTTTCAGCAGAAAACATAAAATTCATAAGTGAAACCATTTATCCCATGTTCCAGGGAAACAAAATTCAAAGCAAACAAACCCTTACCAATGACTATTATACCCAGCAAACTTGTCCTTCAAAAATATGGAAGGTGCTGGACTGGACATGTAGCTGGACAGTGAAGTGCTTGTTCAACATACATGAAGACCTGAATTCAATCCCCAGTGCTATGTAAGAAAAAAAAAAAAGGTGATAAAGTCATTCTCAGAAAAGCAAAGATAAGAAGTTGACGAATGCCTGTCCTTGCTTGAGTTTGCCTTTGCTGCTGAGTGTTTTTTTTTCCTAGCCAGATCTCCACTTTCAAACTCTCCCACCTCTTGTGTTCCACTGATCTTGCCTGAGAATGGTCGTGCCCATTGGTGAGACACTTCTTGAGTCTTACTGTCATCATTTGAATTAGCAGTGGCTGAGATTGTGCCTTCTAGGCTTGTCACTTGGAGGTATTCCTGGAGAATCTCAGCTTCTGGTTCTGTTGGTGTGCTCCACTGCAGTCTCCACAGCCAACAAACCAACACATTCTTGCTTATTGCACACTATTACTCAGTCCTCTCCAGCGAGGCAACCTTACAATTCCCACGTGCCATAGACAACTGCACTTCTCTGGCATGAGCAATGCTAGTTATTGTTGCTCCTGACTACTCCTCAGAGACTTCTGTGGATCTCACCTTGGCTTTTTGCCGTCGTTATTTTCCCACAGAGTTCACTGACTTCTGTGTGTTTATATTCTTCAGGTTTTCTCTCATAGGCAGGTTCTGTTTTTTTGAATCCTGACTCTTCTCTTTCTTGGGTCATGCTGAAGCAGTTTCTATTCCACCACCCTACTTTGAAGTCTAATGAGGACCCTTCAGGAAAAACCCATAGTGAACATCATAATAAATAGGGAAAATCTTAAAGCTTTTGTGTAAGATCTGATATAGGATAGGGATGCGCACTCTGAATTCAGTAAGCTCAGGCATGAACCATGAGACAAGTAACACAAATGTGATCCAAATGAGAAAGATTATCCCTAATTTTAAGTGACATGATTCTGTACATAGAAAACCCTAAAGGCCACCAAAACAGAGTAACAAAACTCTGGTAGAACTGATAAATTTAATAAAGTTACAGGATACAAAACCAACACACAAAACTCAATTACATTTCTTTACCTTAATAATCTCTTCAAGATGGAAATGATGTCAGGACCTTCTAAGATCAATACTGCCTATGATAACATCAAAAGTAAAAGAAATGTGGAGGTGGGACTATAACTCAGTTGGAAGAGTGTTTGCCTAGCAAGCATGAAACCCAGGTTTTGATCCCCTGCACCGCGTAGAATGTGTATATGGGATACTTGGTGAGGGCAAGTAATATCAGAACTTGGGAGGTAAAGAAAGGAGGACCAGAAGTTCAAGGTCATCCTAGGCTACATAGCAAATAAGGGATCAGCTGCAATATGTGAGACTTTGCCTTAAAAAGCAAAACAAAACACAAACAAAACCAATCAAAATGCTTAGGAAGCCAATGAGCTGTGAGATGGCTCAGCAGGTAAAGGTGCTTGCCACCAAATTGATGACTTACCCGACTTGTATCCTTGGAACCCACATCATAGGAGAGAGTCAAGTCCTGCAAGTTGTTCTCTGACTTCCACACCTGCATACAGGCAGGCACACACACATAAACAATCAATCAATAAAGAAATGTAAAATATAAGTAAAAAAATAAAATGCTCAAGACTAAATATCATCAAGAAGTGAAAGATCTGTGCACAAAAATAAAAATACTCATGAAAGAAATTGTAGAAGACAAAATTAAATGAAAAAATGCTCATGTTTGTGGATTAAGAACATTAATATTGGTCTGGATAGATGGCTCAGCAGTTAAGAGCATTGGCTGCTCTTGCAGAGGACCCAGGTTCAGTTCTCAGTAGCCACATGGAAGATAACATCCTTTGGTAACTCCAGTTCCAGGGGATCTGGAGCCCTCTTCTGTCCACTGAGGGCCTTGCATGCACATGATGCACTTTCATACATGCATACAAAACACCCATACATATAAGAATAAATAAATAAGAATAAAAATATTAATATTGTTGAAATGACCATATTATTCATTTTAGTTCATTTTATGGAGGCTGTGAAACTTAAGAGGTAATTTGGCTCATCATTCTGGTTGTTGAAAGGCCCAGATGGCATTTGTCAGTCCCCTGGTGAGGGTCCTGTGGTTTCATCATAGTTTGGTGGTGTGAATAGGAAACCGGTTACATGAAGACAGGATATGCATGTGAACAAGAGTACAAGAGTGTTAAGGGACCAAGTTCACCCTTTGTACAGCATTCTGTTCTCACAGGAACTATCTACCCTTAATAGACCTGCCTTACTCCGAGAAGACAGTTTTCTAACACATTCAGAGTGGTGAAGACCCCCTATCCTTATTAATTTCCAGTAGAACCCACATCTGTAAGGTCCTAACACTCAAACACTGCCACGGTTGGGTCCAAGCCTCCACCACAGGAATCTTTAGGAAGTAAATCATTTAAAAACTTCAACATTATCCAGATCATCAACGGATTCCAGCAATCCCTAACAAAATTCCCATTAAATTTTCACAGAAATAAAAAAGATTAATTACTTTGAACCACAGAAGAACTGAAGCAACAAAGCAATTTTATGAAAGAACAAAAAGGACGCACCATGATTCCTCATTTCAAATTATATTATTGGTATAGTAGTTAACATAGTATGATGCCAGTATAAAAATAAATACTTAGAGCAAAACAGCCAAGAAATAAATCAAAGCTTATATGGTTAACTAATTCTGCTGACCACACACAATGGGGATGGTTTCTTCAGCAAATAGAACTGGGAACGCTGACTATATACAAGCAAAAAATGCATCCTTATTTTACTTCATATACAAAAATCAACTCAAAATATGTTGAAGATTTGTTCCTAAGACCTAAATCCATAAACTCCTATAAGAAAACATGAGAGAAAAACTCTTCAACATTGGCTTTGACAGTGGTCTTTTGAATATTAAATCAATAGGTCAGGAAGCAAAAAGGAAAATATATGTGTGATTACATTAAACTAAAAAGTTCTTGCTGAGCAAAGTAAAGAGTTAATGAATTGAAAAGACAGCACACAGATTAGGAGAAAAAATGCAAACCATGTATCTGAGAAAAGGCTAAACTAATATATTAAAAGATACAAGTAATTCATACTTGGATGACATAAAAGGCCAATAACAATATGAAAAGGAACTCCGCATCACTAATTATCCGAGAAATAGAAATCAATATCACAGTGAAATACTACCTCACATCAGTTAGGATAGGGTGGCTACTGTCAAAAAGACAGGACTCCTGTATTTAAACCTTGTCTACCCAGGGCTCAGGGACCATTGTGGAAGAAGGGGCAGAAAGACTGTAAGAGCCAGAGTGGTGGATGGATACAAGGAAACAATGTTTTTTAGGAGGCTGAGAAATTGCTCCCATGAACCTAGAGCAATGGTGACAGCATGCACAAGACCCATGCAAACTCAAACCAGACAAAACCCCAGCATAGAACTGAGACAATGCATAAGAAGCCCCAATCTTAGCTGAGGGACTGATGACAACTGAACACTTCTGGGTGAGGGAGAATTGGTCTTCTTTAAGGGAGTGACTCTGGATAGGCTGTCCCAGCTCCAGTGGACAGACTTATACCAAGAGATATCTGGGGACACAAACTGGAATCTAAAGATTTTAACATACATGACAGAATGCATGAAAACTACTGGGAATGTGCTATGGAGGGGTGCACATAGGGGAGGGGTTCTAAATATGATCAAGGTGTATTATATGAAAAAAACCTTTTTAAATCGGTTTTAAAAATTTTGCCAAAGATTTTCAGAAAAGTGGAACTTGTGACCTGTTGCTTGGAATGCAAATACAGTTATTATCATGGTTTAAATATGAAATATTCTCTACAGTGTCATGATTTAACTCTTGGTCCCCAGGTGATGGTGCTGTTTGGGCAGGTTATGGGCCATTAGAACACAGGAGTTGTATGCATGCTGCTCGGAGCAAGTCTTGAAGGTTATAGCTGCACCCTACTTCCTGTTCAGTTTTCTGTTTCCCAGTCTGCCAAGATCTGAGAAGGCATAGCTACAAACTCTGGTCAGCATAGACTGACGTACGATAATTTCCATCCCATCCCCACTATGATGGACTGCACCCTCTGAACCAGGAGCCAGAGCAAATCATCTGCACTCTTAAATTGTTCTGTCGGGTATTTTGTCACAGTAATGAGAATAGTGACTAATATGGCCATTAAAGACAACAGATTTTTTTTTAAAGAATTAAAAGCAGAACAGCCATATATATAGAGAGAGATAGATATAGATATAGATATAGACAAATATAGATATATATGAGCAATATATCCAAAGGAAGTAAAATTAGGATGGCAAAGATCTGGCCCTATTAATTATATTTTTATTCACATTAATCAGTGTATGGGAAAAGTTTAAATGTCTGTTGATGGGTGAATAAAGAAATTGTGATATATGCATGTAGACATAAACATATATGTGTGTATATATGCAGAATACATATTCACAGCTGAACCTTTAAAAAAGGAGACCTTCCATTTGCAACAATATAGATTAACCTGGAAGACACTAAGAATAAATCAAGCAGAGAAGAGAAATTATCTTACATATAATTTAAAATGTTTAAACTATTTAAATGTTAAATGAGTTTAAAATATTGAGTGCATAGTGGCAAAGAGAATAATGGTTTCCAGGAGAAAGAAAAGCTGGGGATGGGTAAATGCTAAAGCATGTACATTTAGAAATTTAATAACAACATAACAACAATAGTTAACAGTGTTACATTAAATACCTAAAGCTATCCAAGAGTTCATTTGCACCTAGCATGCATTCATATGCACACAGAGAGAGAGCGAGAAAGCGAGAGAGTGAGAGCGAGAGAGATAGAGAGAGAGGAAGGTCACTACATTAGACAGATATAAAACATCCTGTTGTATACATGAATATATACAATAAAATACATACTTTGAAATATATACTATAAAATTATTTCATACAGCAGATTAACAAACTTTCTTAATTTTTTTTCACATGTGTGTGATGGGGGGGTGCTATTGTGGAATCTAGGAATGAAACCCAGGTGCTGTCCTCAGATGTCATAAACTTTGTCTTTGAGACAGATCTCTTATTTACCCTGGAATTCACTGATTCACCTATACTGTCTGGCCCATGAGCCTTAGTGATTCACCTGTCTCTGCCCTTCCAGGGCTGGTATCATGAATGCATACCACCAGGCCCAGTTTTTTTTTAAATGTGGGCTCTGGGAATCAAACTCAGGTCTTCATGCTTGCAATGCAAGCACTTTACCAACCAAAGTATCACCTAGTCCCCATTCTATGTTCTATTCTATGATGTGAAATATATATTTCTAAATTTTGGAAGTACTAAAATTATAACATATATTTAACTTAAAATATGAAATTTGCTATGAATCGTCTTTTTTTTCTGAACCATTCAAATACCATAAAATGCTTTAACATGAAATCTTCTGAGTTCTGTGGGGCCCTTCTTCATCTCTGTATTATAGGACCATTTTCAAAGGAAAAGTTGCCCAATTTCTTCATGTAACTGACATAACTTTTATTTCTTCATATTCTGGACTCTATATTTGTAATACCAAACCTTTTCATTTCTAAGCACACTAATTTTAGAATTGTGTCTGTGCGGAACAGCTTTTGTTGTCAACTTGACACTCCTGTGTTGAGGGAGCTTCAAAGGGGGAACTGCCTCCATTGAACTACCTGTGGCTATGTCTGTGGGACATTTTCTTGATTGTTGAGTGATGTGGGAAAACCCAGCCCACTGTGGGCAGTGCCATCTCTGGGAAGGTTGTCCTGTATTATATGAGAAAGTAGGCTGAGCACTCGTCAGAGGGCCAAGCCAGTAAGCAGTGTTCCTCCATGGCCTGTGTGACTCAGCTTCTGCCTCCAGGTTCCTTCCGGAGTTGAGTTCCTAAATTGGGCTCCCTCAGTGATGAACTGTTGATGAACTGTGACCTGGGAGATATAAGCCAAATAAATCCTTTCCTCCCCAAGTTGGTATTGGTCAGAGTGTTGTCACAACAATTGAAGGCACACTAGAACAGAAATTGATACCAGGATTGTGGGGTATTGCTGTGACAGACTTGACCTTGTGCTCTTGGGAGGACTGTGGAAGCCTTTGGAACTTTGGGCTAGAAAAGCCATTGAGTGCTTAGAGTTTGTTGCTGTGGAGCTTGGAACAGTTATGCTGAAAGAGTTGTAGATAATAGAGGCCTATCTTGTAAAGCTTCAAAGGGAAGTTGAGACTATCAGGGCTCTTTGTGTGATATTTTGAATTAATCCGTAGTTTCTGGTTAGTTAGAGCTGAAGAATCAGCTGTGATTAAGAAGAGACCATAACCACTAAAGTGAAACCTTTGCTTTGCTGGGACATTTGATGCTTGTTAACTGGGGCTAAAAATCTGTTGTGAGTAACAGGAGACCAAGATCATGGTGGTAAAATCTTCTGGGAGGTATTACCTCAGGGTCATCACATAGAAGGTCCAGAAGGGCCTGACCCTTCATCTCATGCTGGAAGCAGGACTTGGTAATGTGTAAGAATCTCCTTCATGGTTCTGATGTTGAAAGCGTGAAGAGATCACAGAAAGCAGTAAAGATTTGGCACCCTGAGAGGCCAGGAAAGTCCATAGGTGAAATTGCAACCTCAGTTGCAGTGAAGACCCCTGGATTGAAGGAGTCATGGAGAGAATCTCAAGCTTTGCACTCCGAGAGGCCAGAAGAGGCCATTGGTAAAGGTGCAGCCTTAGTTTCAGTAGAGACTCCAGATTTTTGAGATACCAGAACCATGGGATGACCTCCAAGAGCAGCAGCAGGTGTGGAATGGAGCCAGTCTGGGCCAGTGAGACAAGCTGTGCGTGCTTTGGACGGCAGAGTCAAAGAAGTGGAGCTACCAAAACACTTTGGAGCCCAGAAGATTGTGAGTGAATTCCAGATGTCCAGACTTGAGCCATTTGCTGGACTTAGGTTTTGCTTAGGTGTGCCCCATCTTTGCTTTTGAAATAAGACAGTACTTGTTTCAGATTTTACAGAAGCCCACAGTTAAAGGACTTTCAAAAGAGGCTTTGAACTGTTAAAGTGTTTGGGTTTTTTAAGAACTATGGGACTTTTAAAGTTTTGCTGTTTTAATGTGATATTAATATTAACATATCATGGAGACAAGAAATGGAAAGTTTGCGATTTAACAGTGATATAAATGTGTGTCAAGTTGACAAGGGGTTAATTGTACTGGACAGCTTTTGTTGTCAACTTGACACTCTCGGCTTGAGGGAGCCTCAATTGGGGATGTTCCTCCATTGAACTGGCCTGTGCCTATGTCTGTGGGACATTTTCTTGATTGTTGAGTGATGCGGGAGGGTCCAGCCTACTATGGGCAGTGCCATCTCTGGGCAGGTTGTCCTGTATTGTATAAGAAAGCAAATGAGCACAGGTCAGAGGACCAAGCAAGTAGGCAGTGTCCCTCCTCCATGGTCTGTGCTTCGGCTCCTGCCTCCAGATTCCTGCTCTGAGTTCCTACCTCGGGCTTCCTCAGTGATGAATTGTCATCCTGGAGATGTAAGCCAAATAAACCCTTTCCTTCCCAAGTTTGTATTGTTCAGAGTGTTTTGTCACAGCAATTGAAGGCAAACTAGAATAGTGTTCATAAACTATAAACTGACGAATTTGATGTTATTAGGAATGTAGTGTTCAAATTTGTTTGGGCTTCTTATTAAGCAATTTAGCAATAGTTTCAATACACAGGATTACAATATTTCATTTAATAATTTAATTTCTAGAAAATTACTAATAAACCTAAGATTTAGATACAAAAATATTAAATCAAACATAAGATAATATGATTAAAAACATAAATAACATAAATCTCCACTAGTATGAACCCATTAAATACAATGTGGTCAAAAATATTAGTGGAATGAAAGTACTCATGAAGCAGAATGAAATAAATCATAGGTGACTTGAAAAAATATTTATGTTAAAATTATACCAGAAAAGTCAAGGGCCACAGCACAAATCTACTCTTAAATCACTATCTTGTTACCATATTTGCTTAAGGAAGGAAAATTATTTGCTAAAACTTAGAAAGGTATTATGTAGAAATAAGGTGAGAAATATGTGAAATCATTTTATAACCATTGTAATGTAGCTTTATAGTTTTTGTGACTATAAGTTCTTTCTTTCCTTCTTTCCTTCCTTCCTTCCTTCCTTCCTTCCTTCCTTCCTTCCTTCCTTCCTTCCTTCCTTCCTTCCTTCCTTCTTTTTATGTTAGGTGTATGAGTGTTATGCCTACATGTGCATAAGTGCACCCATATGGTGCAGTGTACTGAGCAGAGGATACAACAGGGCATTGGATCCCCTGGAACTGGAGTTATGAATGGTTGTTAGCCACCATGTGGGTACTGGGAATTGAATCCAGGTTTTCTACAAGGACAGCCAGTGCTCTTAACTGCCGAGCCATCTCTCTAGCCCCAGAAATTAGTTTCTTTTTTTTTTTTAATGTGCCAAGCTTTATTTTCTTTTAAATTACTTGATAGAGCAAATGCTCTTCAAAATGTTAAACTGGTTTGGCTTGCATTTTACAGAAGAAAAAGAAACTGAAGTGAAATTGTAGGAATTGCTGAACGTCAGACAAATGTTTCTTCAAAATAAGAGATATTAGTTCCTAAAAGATTCTTCTAAAATTAAAAAAAAAGATTGAGAAAAACATTAATCCATTGGAATTATTACATCTTTTAAAAACTACATGCTTCTTAATAGACACATGTTTACATTCACAGACAGTTCAAGCCCATATAAAACTCAGGAGACAGCACTGATGTCTAAATTAAATGAAACAATAAAAACCTCTTCTTCATATTAAAAGCGCTTCAAACCCTAATCTACCTTTATTTTCTAAGAAACTTTAAAAAGAACAGTTAATTTGAAAATAAAAGGTTGCACAGGCCACTTTAAGGAAAAGAAAAACATCATGTTCATATTGTGCCAACAGCTAGTGACATTAACTAAAACCTAGTGACAATACAGGAGTTCAGAGCACCAGCTGGTCCTCTCCGCCCTCCTGAATTACCTGACCGATGGAAGTTTGGTTTTGTTGTTTTGGAAAGCATTGTTTTTACATTCCATCAGTTGTTCAAGGTCATGCTACATTTTTGCTTGCTTCATATTTGGACCATGACTTTCTCGTACAGTTGTTTTTCCTGGAGTTTCTTTCCAATGTTTTCTTGTTCAGTAATACTGTTCAGTAATACTGTTCCCTAATTACTTTCCTTTTTTCTTATTGATCAGAGGAGACATACACCTTCATTTCATCAGTTGCATGACTAAGCTGAACTTCTAGGTTCTTAATCATACAATTTGTATAATGGTATTTACTTTCTTCTTGAAGACATTCTTCACGGAGTCCTTGAACTTGGAGCGATTGGATTGCTTCACTGGCTTCTTCAGAGGAGTAATGAACTAAAGAAAAGGGCTTATTTAGCTCATTTTTAAATTAAACTTGAGGTACCAAGTGAGTTTCTTCAAGATGTAACTGTGGCTGACACCAATAAACAGTATGAAGAGTTGATGGAAGCCTTTAAAGTTTTGCATAAGGAATGTGAGCAGCTCAAGACATCTGGATTTTCTACAGCAGAAATAAGGGACATCAGTGCAATGGAGGAAGAAAAAGACCAGCTCATTAAGAGAGTTGAAGGTTTGAAGAAAAGGGTAGAGACAGTTCAGAATCATCAACGAATGCTTAAACTAACAAGGCAACTTCGAGTTGAAAAAGACAGAGAAGAATTTCTTGCACAACAGAAACAGGAACAAAAGAATCAGCTGTTTCATGCACTGCAGAGATTGCAAAGAGTAGAAAATCAACTGAAAAGTATGCACCATGCTGCAGCAGATGCAAAGCCTGAAAGTTTAAAGAAGAGGCTAGAGGAAGCGATAAAATTTAATTCATATATAGTAACTGAAAAATTTCCTAAAGAATTAGAAAACAAGAAAAAGAAATTGCACTTTTTACAAAAAGTAGTTTCAGAGCCAGCTATGGGTCATTCTGATCTTCTTGAACTTGAATCTAAAGTCAATGAAGTAAATGCAGAGATCAATCAGTTGATTGAAAAGAAAATGATGCGAAATGAGCCAATTGAAGGCAAGCTCTCATTCTATAGGCAACAGGCAGCCATCATTTCTCATAAAAAAGAAGCCAAAGCTGAGGAGCTTCAGGAGGCCAAGGAGAAGTTGGCCAACCTGGAGAGAGATGTGTCAGCAGAGACGCACCAGACCCAGGAATTTGACAGCGCAGAGGTTTTAAAGGGAGAAGAGTTCAAATGCTATGGCAGCAAACTGGGAAGCAAAAATACAGTCTTCAAAAAGAAGCATCAGATAATAGCTGAATTTAAAGCTGAATTCAACCTGTTACAGAGGACAGAAGAGCTTCTTAAGCAACGTCAGGAAGCTGTTCAACACCAGCTGTGAACTATAGCAGAGAAAAAGGGTGTATCAGGTACAGTTATGCCCAAGAGGAACTAGAAAGAGTGTCGGCCCTGAAGAGTGAAGTGGACGAGATGAAAGGATGAACATTGGATGATATGTCTGAAATGGTGAAAAAGCTAAATTCCCTGGTATCAGAAAAGAAGTCTGCTCTAGCCCCAGTTATAAAAGAACTACGACAGCTGCATCAGAAATGTCAAGAACTAACCCAAGAGTGTGACGAAAAGAAGTCCCAGAATGATATCTGTGCAGCAGGCCTTGAAAGCAATCAGAAATTAGTTTCTTAAGTACCATATTTAAGTTTAAAATAGCACAGATGTTTGGAGAGTCATGGGAAGTCAGAGGTGGTTGAGTAAACCTATTTTAGACTAGACTACTGTAATGAGAGCTGGGGGAATATTTGGAAGACTTTGAGAAAAAATGTGGTATCCCTGGCTTTGTCTTCACCAAGACCAGTGCGATTCTGGGAGCCTTAGTCTGTGGAGATGAACTTGGAGGTTTTACAGTCTGCACACATGGGGAGTGCACCAGAGCTAGATGACAGCTTTGCCACGTGCACTGCTAATAATTTCAAATTCTGGAGGCTGAGGCAGGAGGAATAGAAGGAGTTCAAGATCAATCTGGCCCCCAATAGTGAGGTCCACTGTCTTCAACAAGATAAAAAAAGTGGAAATGCACAGAAAGTTTAAATAAAAAGTAAATGTTTTCATGATCATGGTAGTTATTTCACACAGAAGAGACTCCAGTACAGCATCAAGTTATTCAAAGAACATGGAATATAAAAGGATTTTGTGCTAGGATCCACAAATGAGGGAGAACATACATCATTAGTTTTTCTGAGTCTGTGTTACTTCACTTAGTATAACAGTTTCTAGATCCATCAATTTACCTGCAAATTTCATTATTTCATCTTTCTTTACTGCTGAATAGAACTCCATTGTGTAAATATAGCACTTTTTTGTTAACCATTCATTAGTTGAAGGGCACTTAGGTTGCTTCCATCTCTTAGCTATTGTGAAAAAGAGCAGCAACAAACATGATTGTACAGGTGTCTCTATAATAGGATGAGTCCTTTGGGTTTATGCCAAGGAATGGTATAACTGTGTCATATGGTAAGTTCATTTTTAGTTTTTTAAGAGTTCTCCACACTGTTTTCCATAGGGGTTGTACGAGTTTGCAATCCTACCAGTGACTTCAGCTGTCCCTGCTTGCTAAACATTGTCACAATTTGGCTTGTTGGTGATTGTGCTCCTTCATTAAAGGAGGGGCAAGTAGGGTCAGTGGACCCTCACTGGAGTATCCAGCCACTCTTCCCAGCCAACTGTATGTAATTTGGCCCTAATTACACATGGACTCCTGGATTTGGGGAGGACTAAAGTATAAAATCTGGGGAAGGCTAGGAAGAGAAGGCTTGATCCATGCTGGGTAAAGGCTTTCCAGTGTGCATACACCCAGGCCACTCCTACACCTCAGCAACTCCTCAGTCATCTCTGTAAGTAAGTGCAATAAATTCATTATTTCCTGAGGAAAACTTTAATCAAACATTGGTTTGACATTAGAACCTTAAAAGGGGATAAGCTTTGCTTAGAATCCCCTGGAAAAGAATTTTCATAACAGATGGAAAATTTCTTTGTTGATGTTATTATGTCTCATAATTTTATGTCTCAAAATTATTAAAAAAGAAAATGAGAATGTAAAAGATGTTAAAATGATATGGGAATGGAGATATTTTCCAAAATAGACAGAAAAAAATGAGAAAACCTAAGCAAGAGATGAAAGTCTGTGTAGGTTTGTTGTGATATATAAAGGATGAGACAAAAATAATATAATCTTAAAAATTTCTAAGGTCATGGTTTAGTCAACTAGTTTAAGGATCAAAATGTATGTCTAATCAAGTTTTATCTGAGAATGTTTGTGTTTTGCCCAAGCTTTATCTAAAAAGCACATGGTAATTAAAAGTACCAGACTGGTGGAACTAACCTTCTTAGATGCTTAACAGCTGTACTTTGAGGCCTATACTTATCTGGTCAGAGGGACTTAAAAGACAGTTTTTGCTTCTTGCTCTCCAAGGTCGACTAAGTTCCAGGGGACTACAGAGAATCTCTCAAAATGTCCTGTAACTGTGGTGAGTCACTTGTCCTCCTGTTCAGGGAAGCAATGGACATCCCACCAAATGGACTTGAACCAGTGTCCAGTCCACAAAGAGAAGGGTCAATTCCAAAGAAACATTTCCTCCATGCTTCCAAGTGAAACCAGTCACATTTGAGCAGGATCTTTGACTTTGACTTATCATCACATAGATGGAACTAATAAAAGAAAGGAGCCAGGGGCTCTTGCCAAGCCCATGTGACCCTTGAGAAACAGATCCTCAAATGACCTGAAGAGTAAAAATAAATTGGTCAACTGTATGGTCTTAAACACCCAAAAGGAAAGTATAATCAAAGATTAAAGTGATCAGTATATTTCTTTAAGAGTTCTAGGGATTATACTTCCAAGATATTAGGCTTAAGCCCATATAAAATATTATTTAGACAATTATTTATCATTGATGATTTTGTTTCTAAGTAGAAAGTGCTGCTCAGATGTAAGACTTCAAATTTTGCTCTGCAATACTGTTGTTCTAAAAATGATGGTTAAATTCGTTTTCTCCCCGCTATCTAGAAGCCTTTGAGAGAAAACTGACACTGATTCTAGACACTCAAACAGCTATCAAACTACCTAAAAGCAAATCCTGAGTCCATCACTCTTGAGTCCAGCCTTGGAAGACAAAAGAAAAATGAGGAGGAATCCAGTAGAGGGATGCTTTTGGAAGCTCTTGTCAAGAAATCCCAAAGGACTCTGATATGAACATTTGAAATTTGCCCTGTTCTGACCTTTTTCTGGTTCCCTGTCTAGAACTTGTAATGCTAACTACTGTGGCCTTTACTTCTCCTTCACATCCCATATTTACCAGTCAGGGGCTTTCTTTTCTCCCTACAGATAAGAGTTATACAATTTGGGAGACTTTTAGATAGACCCACTGAAGGGGTACCCCAATTGCCTCACCTCGTGTCCCTGCTCAGCGTGGGAGAATCCAGAGTGGTCTGTTTCTCAATTCCCTATTGGCAATTTGGGTAACCTCTTCAGAGGATGGTGTGTTAAGAATAGGAGGTAGGAACTGGCTAGGCAGTTAGGGTAAATAGGACCCCAAAGAAAAGTAGCCAGTTTCTTGGCTAAAAGTCAAAATGTCCTTGGGCCTCTTACCAACATACTCTTTTCCAAAGGCCAAAAATGTCAAATGTATTTGGGAGCTCTTATCTAATCCTTAAAAAATTTTAGGGCTACTTCTTTAGCGGGGGGAATTTTAGAGTAGCAAAAAGCCCCATTAGAAAGAAAGAAAGATGAAAGAAAGAAAAGGAAGAAAGAGAGAGAGAAAGAAAGAAAGAGTACACAATGTTGTCCAAAAAAGTGATGGGAAATATGGGAAGGGTTGGAGGGGAGGGAGTGGGTGTGGATCTGATCAAAACACTTTATATGCATGTATTGAATTCTCAATAAAGTTTTTTTAAAGTTAAAAACTATGTGTTTTATATGTCTAAATTCTTGAGAGAGAGAGAGAGAGAGAGAGAGAGAGAACACCAGAGTGAGCCAGAAAGAGAGAGAGAGCCAGGGAGATGGAGAGAGAGAACCTAGAACAATTCAGAAGGTCAGAGTATAATTTTCATGGAATATTGGACTGTGTGCAATGCAGATATTTTAAGAAGTTCTTTGTGTATTTTTCTTTAATCATAAAATCACAGTAATCACAATTCATATTTCTTCTTTTCATAAGTGCTTATTTTCATGGACTATTTGACTGTGTGCAATGCAGATATTTTAAGAAGTTCTTGTCTGCGTATTTTTCTTTAATCATAAAAGCACAGTAATCACAACTGATATTTCTTTTCATAAGTGCTTTTCTCTTGGTATCTGCTTTCCGGAGATGTCCAGATGTGTATCTTCTAGGACTTGCTATCACAGTATTATTAGAACTTTTAATATCGTACATGGGGAGCAAAGGATAAGGATGTTTTCATTTATCTGAGATAGATAGAGTTGAAATAATTACCTTTCTCCCTTTTGTACATAAGCCACCATATAAACAATCTTTTAGAATTACAAGAGTTAGATAAAGTTGATTCCTTTTTTTGTCTTCACTTTATTAAATATCCAATTCATGGAAAGTCAGTGGATCTCTGAAATTAACAATTCTTATCTTGTGATTTTAGTCTGCCCCAAAAGAAGTAGTTTTATTTTAGATGGATGTTGTCAATGGCAAAGCTAATTTTGTTCATATTTGGTAATTTCCCGGTAGTGTGCTTTAACTGAGATTAAAGCATAAAATATTTCCTTTTGGAAAAATACAAAAGGGAAAAGAAAAACTCATATATGGCAGATACAGTATCATCTCTTAGACACACACACACACACACACATTTTACATTAGAGGGGGGCTGTGGATTTGAAAATCAAAAAGGGGCACATAGAACTGAATTGCTGTGCTCAGATACTTTCGCTGTATCCATTTTTCTTCCAGCTTTGTTAATGTATATTTGATAGGTTTTATTGTATGCACTTACCATCAGGAAATGACGATGGTTGTATACTTTGTGAAATGGTAAGCAAATAGCTGACATATACTTCTCGTAACACACTTGCCATTTATTTAAAGTAAGAACCCTATTTTTGGAAACAGGACTTCCTGTAGCCCCAGCTGGCCTAGAACTCACTATGTAGACCAGGCTGGCCTTGATCTCACAAAGATCTGCCTGACTCTGTGTCTGGAGTGTTTCAATTAAAGGCATGTGCCAACATACCCAGCTGTAGTAAGAACTTTTAAGAAAACTATTCAAAAATTTCCTAGTATACAATAATTTATCATTAACTTAAATCATTATGCTTCACAGTAGATATCCAGAAAAATAATCCTATCTAATTGCAGCCTATTAATCAACCTCCCCTTTCTTCCCTCTCCCACCCTGGTAATCACCTTTCTACTCTCTGTATGCATTCAACAATTTTAGATGCTAGCATATATGTGAGACAATGCATTATTTGTCTTTACTTGATTTGTTTGACTTAACATAATGTACGCCAGGTTTACCCATGTTGTGGCAAATGCCAGGGTTTTCTTTTTAAGGCTAAATAGTATTTCATTGTTTATATCCACCACATTTTATTTACCCATGTATCCATCTACAGACATTCAGATACATTCGTTAGCATAGTTATAGAGAATAATGTTTCTGTGAACATGGGATGAAAGATAATTATTTAACATAATGATTCTTTTTTCCTTTGGATATATACCCAGAAGGAGGATTGGTGGGTCATATAGCAGTTCTGTTTTGAATGCTTTGAGGGACATTATACTTTTCATGAAAGTTGGGCATTGAAATTCTCTACTGCTGTATTGTGGGAAGCAGGCAGGGCTGAGTCAGCCAAAGATGGCTCCCTGGCTGGCTGCCAAGCCTCGTGACCCTCGCTTGTTTACTCCAACTCGCGCAAGCGCTATGAGCCTGATCATGTGCTGCCTGCCTGATCAGAGACATCATCAAGCATGACCCTGCTACATGGCCCAATGAGCTGCCACTCTGCCTGCCTGCTGTGTGTGTGTGTGTGTGTGTGTGTGCCCTGATTGGTCCTGGCTGGGGGGAGGGCTGTTGGGAACAAAATATATAAGAACTGAAGTGCGCAAAAAAGAAGAAGCCTGAACCTCACCTTGGTGTCTGTGTCGTCTCTTCTTGACTCTGCCAGATGGAGTCTTGGTTCCCAGCAAGTGGTGGCCCGTATGGGGAACTTCATCAAGGCCTAAGAAAATTCAAGGGTAAGGTCCACAGGTAAGCGGCGAAGGGGTAGCGCTACTGAGATTCCCGGAGACAGGGACGAAGTTAGGTTCCTGGAGACAGGGACGAAGTTAGACTTAGAACAACCTTTATAAAGAACGCTCTTACAGCATGGGCTCCAGCGGCTCGAAAACAAAAGCGCATATCGCGCTGGTGCAGCTGTTGCAGAAAAGTGGGATAAAACTAAAGGCTGAGACAGTAGAAAATTTTCTGGATACGATATCTAGTGAGGCTCCATGGTTTCTTGAGGAAGGGTTTATAAATTCACCTACATGGGAAAGATTAGGGAAAGACCTGCTGGACGCGGACTCTGATGGCTGCCTCTCTAGGGGGACCCTAGCTGTCTGGACACTGATGAGGACATGTCTCACTGACAAGTCAGGGAAATACCAGGAAGATATTGCTCAAGGGGCTCAAGCCTTAGAGGAAGTGAAGGAGGAGCTCTCTCAACAGGGATTGCAAAGCTTACGGATTGAACAGGAAGAGGAGGAGGAGCTTTATGGGGAGGAGGATTTAGAGAGTCTGCTCTCCGCCATGACCTTAGAAAGTAAACAGGCTAATAAGGCTGCAAAAGGCAATAGTATGCTAAAGGAGGAGCCTCTAGGGCCGACGGCACCACCCTTATATCAAACCCTGGATCCGCCATACGCGGGGGGAGGAATGAGAAGTAGACATACTGCAGTTTGGGGCAAGATATTTTCCCAAACTGGAGCCTTCCTGGTATTCCAGGATCCGAACAATCAGAGAATACATGAGCCATTAGACTGGAAAATAATTCAGAGATTAAAGGAGTCAGTAGCTACCTATGGGCTGCAGGCGGCATATACGCTGACACAAGTTGAAAATTTACAAAGAAATTGTATGACTCCTTTTGATTGGCAGAATATGTGCAGAGCAGTCCTTTCAGGAGGAGACTATTTGAACTGGAAAGCAGCCTACTTAGAGTATTGCATAGAGCTTGCAGCAACCAATGCCAGGAATGGCCAACCTGCCTGGAATGTTGATATGCTTATGGGTCAGGGGAATTTTGTTAATAACCAAATTGGATATCCAATGCAGGTATACAATCAGATTAATGAGGCAACAGTGAAGGCTTGGAAGATGCTTTCGGGTTCAGGAGATTTAACCAGCAATTTGTCAAAAGTAATACAAGGACCTACTGAGCCATTTGCAGACTTCCTTGCCTGACTAGTCACAACTGCGGGTCGCATTTTCCCTAATGTAGATGCGGCCATGCCCCTACTTAAGCAATTGGCTTATGAGCAGGCAAACAAACCTTGTAGAGATGCCATCAGACCTTACAAGCAAAAAACATTGGACGTATGGATTAAAGTGTGTAGAGATATAAATGAAAGTGTGATTCAGGGACAAGCATTAGCCGCAGCTAACGGGACGGCTCCGGGATGTTTCATAGATGCGGCCATGCCCCTACTTAAGCAATTGGCTTATGAGCAGGCAAACAAACCTTGTAGAGATGCCATCAGACCTTACAAGCAAAAAACATTGGACGTATGGATTAAAGTGTGTAGAGATATAAATGAAAGTGTGATTCAGGGACAAGCATTAGCCGCAGCTATTGTTGCAGGCCTGAACGACAGTCATGGCAGTGGGCCTAAGGGGACAGCTCCAGGATGTTTCCGCTGTGGGCAGGCAGGACACTTTAAAAGGAACTTCCCGAATCAACCAGGGACAGGAAGAGGTTCAGTCCCTAGACCATCGTTGGTACCTGGGCCTCAACGTCAGCCTAATTTGTGTCTTTCATCCCAATGATACAGACAAGTTTGCCTTCACTGTACCTTCTTTAAATCACTGTGCTTCCCCAAGGTATGGCTAATAGTCCTACATTATGCCAGATATATGTGAGAAAGGTGCTCCAACCTCTCAGGGACCGATCCCCTACGGCATTGATATATCATTATATGGATGATATCCTGTTATGTGCCCAAGAAAAGAAAGAAGTGCTAGAGTTGCTCCATTTGCTGACCCTAGAGTTAAATAAATGGAACTTCATATCATGCCTGAAAAAATCCAATTGGGAGAGATAAAGGAGTACCTGGGGACAAAATTAAGTAATACTACTGTACAACCCCTTAAGATTACCCTCAGAGTTGACGACCTTCATAAATTAAATGATTTCCAGCGGCTCCTTGGTGATATAAATTGGATCCGACCCTATTGTAAGCCACTGTTTGATATCCTTAAAGGCAACTCAGACCTCACATAATGGTGAACATTAACACAAAAAGGCCGAGAATGTATTGAAAAGGTTGTA
>NW_008331036.1:1554393-1558489 GCF_000622305.1 Nannospalax galili | reverse complement strand
CCCTTGCGTTGAAAGGTATAAAAACCAGCCTTGAAGCATTTGGAAAACAGCCTGATGTTCTTGTCATGCCTTATACACCAAAACAGATTGAGACTTTAGCAGCCTGTGATGATGAATGGGCAGTGCTGCTTACTAGTATGACAGGAGTGTTTGACAATCATTACCCATCACACCCTTTGCTTCAGTTTGTGAGCCGTAATCCATTAATTCACCCACGAGTGACGCGCTCTAACCCCATTGAAGGGGCAGTTAATATTTTTACTGATGGGTCTAAGGGTGGGGTAGGAACGGTGTATATTGAAGGCCAAAACCCCAGCACCCATATTTTTCCCTATGAATCAGCACAGGCAACAGAATTAGCTACTGTATTACAAGTCTTTTGCCAGGAATCTCAACCTTTTAATTTGCTTTCAGATAGCCAATATGTGGTGCAAGCTATGAGGATACTAGAGAATGTGGGGACTATAAAACCAACTGCCCCGGTTACTCAAATTTTTATGGTCCTACAGCAGAAAATTTGGCAACGCAAGGCTCCCTTTTGTGTGATTCATATTCGCGCTCACTCAGGACTCCCTGGGCCTTTGGCATTAGGCAATGCCATCGCTGATTATGCTATTAGAGCTGTCTTTATCTTCCTGACTCAAACCCCTGTACAAGCTGCAACAGATTTTCATGCAAGGTTCCATGTGAATGCAAATACCCTCCGCATAAAATTCAAAATTACTAGGGAACAAGCCCGAGAAATTGTCCTGCAATGCAAATCTTGTGTTTCTGTCCTCCCTCAACGGAGTGTAGGGGTTAATCCTCGAGGCCTCTGCCCAGGAGTACTTTGGCAAATGGATGTTACCCATATTCCAAAGTTTGGTACCCTCAAATATGTACATGTTTCTATAGATACCTGTTCTGGTGTGATATTTGCTTCTGCACATTCAGGTGAAAAAGCTGAGCATGTAATAAGCCACTGTTTCCAAGCCTTTGCATCTTGGAGTATGCCCAAGTGTCTTAAAACTGATAATGGTCCTGCATATACATCTAGCAAATTCACAGCCTTTTGTATAGCCATGGGCATCGCCCACACATATGGACTACCATATAATCCACAAGGTCAAGGTATTGTTGAACGCGCTAATGCCAGCCTTAAGGCTCTCCTAATAAAACAAAAAGGGGGAATAGGAGGGCAATATAAGTCCCCAAAAGAGAAATTAAACATTGCATTATTCACTTTAAATTTTTTGATTATGGATGCTGGTGGGCGATCGGCCGCAGACCGCCACTCCAACCCCTTGCAAATGTCATCCATTATGGTCTTATGGAAAGATGTACTTACAGGACAATGGAAAGGGCCCTCTCCAGTACTGACCTGGACAAGAGGAGCTGTTTGTGTTTTCCCACAGGAGCAAGAATTGCCTATTTGGGTACCGGAGCGACTTACACGACCATGGAAAGGAAAAGATGAGGACCAGACCCTTACCCCTATGGATGGTGACGTTGCTCGTAGTATACATGAATGAGGGCCAAGCAAGGGACTTTACTAAAGAGAGGGAATTGTGGAGCATTTTAAAGGTGTTCCCCCTGCCTATTCCGGTAGGACATGATGCCAATATTTTTCCCAGGTTCTTCGCCACAAATGCATCCTTGAGTTTACCCACAGTTAAGTTTGAGCATGACTTGGGGCCATATGCTCCTTTTAACATTAGTCTTCAAGGCTCCCTCTGTTTTTCTGTAAACCTGGCTTTTAATAACTGCATTGTTCTGTACAATCAAACAGTAGGAAAGTTTCAGTTATGCAAGAACAAGTCAATGCACACCTCAAAGCTGGTATTCTTATGGTGAACCAAAGAGTGGACCTTATTCAAGAGCAAGTTGATATACTAGGTCAGATTATGCTTTATGATTGTATCCACCACATGAATGGATTATGTGTAACCTCTGTGGAGTTTGAAAACCTCTCTTATGCAGGGGATTTGTCAAGACAGATTGGAAAGATGTTAACAGGCAATTGGACTTCTGAATTTGACAAGAAGATCACAAAGCTGCGGACCGCCATTGTAGCAGTCAATAGAACTAGAGTACAAATTGCCACAGTTCAGGATTGGCTGAACACTATGCAGAATACCTTTAATTTTCTGAAGGATTGGGGTGGAATGGCTTTTTGGGGTTTCCTTTTGGTTGGGGTGTGTGGTTGTATGATATGGTGCATGTGCAAAATGTGGCAGCGGACAGAGATGCAACAACAAATGCTTGTACAGGCTATGGCTTCACTAGAAAAGGGCGAGTCTCCCTCTGTATGGTTAACCATGCTGGACCGGTAGTCAAAGACGGGTAAGACTCCCTCATGGACATACCAACCTAAGACAGACTGCCAGCCAAGCTGCTGAACAGTTGATGACGGGTAAGGATGTTACATGGAAGGGGGCAACCTAAGACAGGCACGGTCCTTTAACCTTTCTAATAAAACAAAAAGGGGAAGTGGGCGCGGCCAAGTCAGCCAAAGATGGCGCCCTGGCTGGCTGCCAAGCCTCATGACCCTCACTTGTTTACTCCAACTTGCACAAGCGCTATGAGCCCGATCATGTGCTGCCTGCCTGATCAGAGACATCATCAAGCATGACCCTGCTACGTGGCCCAATGAGCTGCCACTCTGCCTGCCTGCTGCGTGTGTGTGTGTGCCCTGATTGGTCCTGGCTGGGGGGAGGGCTGTTGGGAATAAAATATATAAGAACTGAAGTGCGCAAAAAAGAAGCCTGAACCTCACCTTGGTGTCTGTGTCGTCTCTCCTTGACTCTGCCGGATGGAGTCTTGGTTCACCGCATTGTATTATTGCCCTGTGCCTGGGTCCAGGGTATGGATCTGGATCCTGTCCACATGGCTAACGTGGCATGGAGTCGACTAAACTGATGGACTAGACCCTAAATTTTCTGGACTGGGCTGGACTCTGGATTACCTATAGCCTGTTCATGGACTGACTTTGAGCATAAGGCCAGTCTGAAATAGGTTGATCTGGAGCTTGGGTTCATAAGCATGGTCTTGGAGATTTGGTTCATAGAGGCCAGCCTGGAATTGGGGCAACAGTGGCCAAGCCTGAGTGTTGGGATAGCTGTTGCAAGGTGTCATGAAGGTAGGTATAGAGATGCAACTGGAAGTGACAGCCTTGTATTGGGACTTTGGGACCCATCTGACACTGGGGCAGGCCTTAAGCCTAAGACCATAGGATAGAGCCTGGTGGAGCCGGGGTCCATGAAGACTCAAGTGCTTGTCTCACTCTGCTTTTCCTGGAGGAGGCTAGTTCTCGCTTCACTCAACTACCCAGTTGTATTTGTTATTTTCTCATCCCTGTTACAACATACCTGGCAAAAACAACTTAAGGATGGAAGCATTCATTTGGGTTCACAGATTGAGGGTAGACTCCATCATGGTGGGGAAGGCATAAAGGCAGGTATGTGAAACATTGTGTCATCCTGCTGTCCACAATCAGGAATCAGAAATACATGCAAATACTCAGCTCTTTCTACTTTTCCTTTAGTCTGGGACCCCAGACCAGGGGATGGTATCACCCACAGTCAGGGTGTGTTTTCCCTCTTCAGCTAAATGTCCTTACAGATAAACCCAGAGATGCATCTATGTGGTTCCAGATCCAGTCAGGTTGGTAATGATTAGCCATCACATCAGGCTCAAGGGACATAGGTGCCACTAGCCTCTTTCCCCTCTCATGAGCCTTTTCTGATTTCTGTGACACTCAGATGCACTGCATTTCTTAATACTGATGAAAATATTTTTCTGCACAGATGGTTCAAACTGGGTTTTCTGAGAGAGGATCAGAACTGGTGGCACCTTGGTGAGGTCACTCCTTTTTATAATTTAGGCAAAATTTATATAGTGTGAAATGCACAGATACTAGGGATTAAAACCAATTGATTTTGACAAATGGACACAAATCATCTGATTTAGAATATTGCTATCAGTTTAGAAATTCTCTGATACCTCCAGACAGGCAATTTCCACAGACAGTCATTGAATATTCCATATCAGGTCCATCACTGTAGTTTGGCTTCTATATTGTTTTGAACTTCATAAAAAGGGACAGTCTTATCATAAT
>NW_008331036.1:1548459-1554338 GCF_000622305.1 Nannospalax galili | reverse complement strand
TATAGAGGTGAGGATGATTGTAGTGTGTAAACAGAATGCTCTTTCCCTCTTCATTCTTTTGTAATAGGCATTTCAAGTTCTTTCTTGTTTGAATCTGTTATGAATAACTTTTGTCTATTCTGGTATGAATTGTTTCATGGATATATATTAATGTAAGTTCATTTGAACAGTTTTGTGAGTCTATAGACTGAAAGAATTAGAGAGGACGTGGGAAATGCAGACCATTTGAGCACCAGGCTCCACACCAAACATGTCATCACCTTCCACTCAGGCAATCTAAGAGGCTCTGCCTTTTCCCTCCTTTGTACTAGAAACAAAAAAGAGGGACATATGAAAACTTGGGAGGTGTTTTGTGTGTCTAACATCTTCATTGTAGTAATGACATCATGGGTGTTTGCATGTGTTCAAACTCATCAAATTATATACATTAAATATAATTCATTATTTATACAGCAATTATTTCTCAAGTAGTGTGTTAAAAAGAGCCTTTCTTATGGGAAGGTTCCAGGGGGGTATGCAAATGTAAATGCATGTATGTACAGAAAAGGCAACCTGCGTTCTGTCAGATGAAGTCTTCTTACATCAGAGGGCAGAGCTGCTGCTGTGGACTCTGGATGCCATGACTACACTCCCTCCACTCTTGGGTAAATCTTTCACTCTAGCTCCACTTGGATTTTTTCTGTAAGATATCATCCAATCTGGCAGCAGTGAACTTCTTCCATTTCTTACACTCATATGCATTTTTTTCTTATTTTTACAATTTTTAAACCATTTCAGTAAGATTCTGGAAGGAAAGCTTGGTGGTTAGTATTCTAGTCACACTCTTACCCAGATGTAAATTTTGCTCAGCGATCTTGAAAATACCTCTTTGGAAGTTTAGAATCCAGTCACTAACATTTTCAAGTTCGCAAGAATAAGACAAATGAAACAAGCCATTGTTTAGATTTTGATTGACTTCAGATTGTGGAGGAATGCAGCACCTTGCAGCAGCTGACCTTGCTGAACCTTGGCCATTCATGAGGAGGAATTTCACAAAGCCCCTTCTTCACACCTTTCTACAATCAAAGAACTTCCAGAATCCTCTGGGTCTCTGTAGCCTCCCCTATACCTTTTAGAGACTCTAGATTTGCATTTATAAAGACTTTCTTCCAATAAGTGTCCTTTGTGAAACTGACTAAGGTGGGCTCATGGGCCCAAATTCTCCCAGCTTCTTGTGCCTTTTATGGTCTGTCAAAATGCACAAGTGCTTCCCTCATGTACTGACTCACTTCCATGGTTGTTGTTGTCTTCCAAGAGAGCTGAAGCTGTGGCCACTGATCATGGTCAAAGAGGTGTCAGACTGTAGTAGTATGTCGAACTGTTGTGCCATAGTAGGACTAATAACAGGCCATCGATCTCTTTGTGATAATGCTGTGTCCTTCTGTCCTTTTACAAGACTGGCGCATACCTGCACCCGTTTCAAAACAGAACTTTCTTCTTAGAATCATGCTTCTTCAGAAAGAGGTCCACTTTGTACCTCAAGTATAGTGTGTATTTGTGTATGAGTGTTCATTCAGTTCTCTTCTTTGGGCTAAGTCAATCAAGGGGTGGGGAACACTGAGTAAAAACAATGGGAACCAGAATGATCTGTGATGTTTGTGATCATGAACTCTTTCGCTGGGTTGTTACTCCCCAAAGTCTCCTGAGCTTCTGTTGGCATTCATTCATTAATATTCTAGGCACACCAAAATATACATAAATTATAATAGTAGCCATCATTTAAATTCAAGCTGTGAACTACCCCATCTGATAGGTACAGGTTGTTTTAAAATTAAAGTTCTGTTCCTTCTTCCAGAGTTCTAGAGTGCAAAACTTATTTTCAAGCCATTGAAATTTAAACAGTGTGTCTTCTTTGGCCCAAACCTCAGCTGCTCTTTCAGATGAAAGGCGTGAGGGATGATATTCATCGTCAACATGCCTGGATTTGGAATCATTATAGAAACACATCTCCGTACGTGTCTATAGTGGAGTCTCCACAGAATCAGCACTCAAGATGAAAGGCTCACCTTGAATGTGGGTGGCATCATTCTATGGGCTGAGATCAGGGACTGAATAAAAGGAGAAAGAAGAAAGAGAGTGGCCCACCAGCCTTCCTCTCTCCACTTTCTCCCTGTGGATGAAAGTGATCAGCTGTCCCATAGGCTGGATGCCAAGATATCCCCACTGCAAGGGACTGTATCTTCCAACTGTGAGTCACATAGATCTTTCCTCCCTCAAGTTGCTTTTGTCATGTATCTTGTCACAGCAAAGAAGAGAAAAAGGAAACAATATTAGAGATCTTTGTAGATCAGATCATAACTACAATAGGACTTGCATAAAAGCAGATGAATTTTATCACGTATAACCTCATTTTGTTGGAATACATTCTTATAGCTAGTCTAACAAGTTTTTATTTTATTATTATCATTATTTTGTGCACGTGCATGCTCCATGGTGCCAGAGTTTTCTCCTTCCACTGTGGAAAATGGGAATCAAACTCAGTTCATGAGGCTCCTGCATCAAGCATTTTTACCCAATGAACCGTCTTCTCAGTTCCAGAAACAAATTTTGATATTGATTATTATGCTGGTCTGTTTTCGTCATCTTGACAAGAGTCACTTAGGACAAGGGAGCCATGATTAAGGAATTGCCTCCATTGGAATGACCCATGGACATGTCTGTGGGGTATTTCCCAGACTGTTAATTGAAGCAGGAAAGCCCAGATCACTGTTGGAGGTGCCAACCTTGGGCAGGTGACAGTAAAAGAAAAGGAACTGAGAAAGGCAGGAGGAAACACGTCAGTAAGTAGTATTTCTCCACGGTATCTTCTTCAGTTCCTGCCTCTAGGTTCCTGTCCTGAGTTCCTACCTGACTTCCCTCAAAGATCATCTGTGACTGAATAAAAGTAGAAAGTTAGTGGACCACTTTCTTCCCCAAGGTGATTAGGGTCAGTGATTTCTCACAGTAATAGACAACAAAGTAGAACAATTATAAAATTGGCATGTTCTTCTCACTCACGGAAAACATGAATCAAAGTGGCGTCATTGTTTTTACACACTTAAAATGTGAAATAAGCACAAAATGTAAAAAGTGGATTGGTATTGAAATTCATTAAGCAATTAAATGTTTTTCTTAAAAAAATGGGAAAATGTCACAAATCATAATCAAAGCATTAATATAAACATGACTGAAGACCCCAGACTAGATCTCATTTTGGAGGATACAATGCAAGCTGCTAAGGGATAAAATTAATCACTGGTCCAATCCCATCTTTAAAGCCTAACAACCATAACAATGACCACATAGCAAGCTATAGGTACAGTAGTGGCACTTTTATCTTGAGGGTAATCAACAACTATCTAATTGGAATTAAAGCCTGTTCAGTGGGAGTGAACTTGTGTGTGACACTCATGTGGTAAACAGTACTGGAGAGGTCATAGATTGTAGAGAAAACCCTACCTCTGTCACATCTCAAGACAAATGTAATTTCTTACTATATGAATCCTTATTCTTTTTGCAACAGACAGAGACTATTACAGAGTTCCACAGCTGGTCACACACAGAGAATAAGAGATGTGCATCCCTAAGTGACACATCTACAATGGAACCTCTATATCCAAGGCTCAGAACACATTGGAACAAGGAGTAGATAGAATATTAATGCATCTCTCACCTCTCATCAGTGAAGGTTCCTCATGCACCAGAGGGCGATGAACACGAAAGGCCAAAACTGCCGAAATGCAGAGACTGTGGAGTGTGTGTTCCTGGCTAAAAAGAACCAGTGAACTTGGGAAAATTTGAAATAACTTTAAAATTCACAATCTCACTAAAATGAAAAAAACTATGACAATTCCAGCTCCCTAGTCTAATATCTGTCTTTTATGGAGAATGTGGTTTGCAGAAGGGATGCTGAATTCTATTTTCAAAAGTATCATAGGAGTCCAACTGCCTCAAGCACTTGCCTACCTGTTTTTGCTCTACTTTTAGGAATGTCGACATAATTCACCAGCTGGCACCTAGGTCTGCTGTGTTCTTATGCCTGTGCCTTTGTATAAGCAAGTTCAAATGCTTGATGTAGAACCAGAGAATTCTTGTGGAAGAAATGTAGGAGCTGGCCAGTTCCCGAAGCCAAGTGTTAAAGAGAGCTGGATAAATTGCATTTGGTGGGCTACTTGACAGGCGATTTGCACAAAGGATGCCATGGGCTATGGGAAAATAATGTGTTCTACTTGTGGCAGGCGTGCTTAGAATAAAAACGGACTAATATGGCAGTCTCAGCATGGCAGAGTAGGAAATAAGACAGAAGTTAAATTGGAATGCCACTTTTGGCCTTTTAATAAACATTCAGCAAAGTGTGCTAAAAAATGCTCCCCACAGAGAAATCTTCTTTTTAATAGGTTTTTAGAAGCTTTTATAAGGCAATGTAGAGGCAATACATTTGTGTATAACTACAACAAAATATTATTACAAGGTTTGTTATAAAAGCAAAACATCTTATAGAAGACAAAAACATATTCAAGCAAGATAAAAAAATATGTTACCTACTATCTCAGAAATAATTTTTTTCTCATTGGTATTCATGTAATTTAAAAAATCTATCATTATTCTTACTTTATGTGTATGAGTCTATTGCTTACATGTTTGTAAGTGCACCTGTGTTGTATAATGCCTGTAGGTGCCAGAAGAGTGCAGCAGATCTCCTAGAACTGGAGTTACAGGCAGTGATTAACCACTATGTGGGTGAACCCAGGTCTTCTGCAAGAGTAGTCAGTGCTCTTAACCAGTGAGTCATCTCTCCAGCCCTGATGTGCATGTAATTTTTATAAATAATATTTTATGCATATTATTTGTATATATACTTCTGTTGTTGTTTCTGTATATTTAGCTCAAGCTGACTTGAACTAGATACCTTGAATGTCTGATCATCCTGTGACCGTATCCCCAATGCTGAGACCACGTGCCACCACACTCAGTTTACGCAGCACCAAGGGCACCAATGATGAATCTCAGGACTTTGGTCATGCTGATCCAGGACTCTCAACCCCTATATATGTAATTTTAATGAGAGTATATATCTTTTGAAATTTTTTCTTGATTGTGGTGGATACCACAATACTATGGTACCCAAACAAACACAGTTTGACTTTTGGAGTCATTTAAACCAAGACTGAACTCAATCTGTTCTTAGAACTATTCTTTCTGATTTCACTCAGAACTGGTCTTTCAACAAAGGGCTGACTCTTTTTTTTTTTTTTTTTTTACTTAAACACTACATCCAGCATGCTACAGGAAAAAATGAGTATCCTTGTCTTATCAGAAAAGAATTTTTCTTTCTGATTCCCACCTGATCCAGAACAGCATTCACAACCACCAACATGTTGTCTACTCCTGTTGTATCCAACACAAATTGGGGATACTTCATTGCTTCCAAGTTCACTACTTTCAGCAATGATATTTTCAGAACATATACAGACATACAGTATTCTGGACCAGGAGCAAGGAAAGGCCATGAGGGAAAAATTAGGGAGCATAATCTAAAATTAGAACTGTTTGCTTGGCTTAAATTGTAAGAGTTTATTACAAGAGGAGCCCAAGATGTAATGAGATAGTTTACACTGTTTTCGTAAAGGTTAGTATATTTAAATAAGCTGATTACACAGCAAAAGGAAGGCAGATTGAATAGATAGTGTTAAATCGTCTCAAAATAGAAGATTAACTTTGGTTATAAGGTTAAGTAAAATTCCCACTTGTAACAGAAGCCATGACCAGAAAATCATTTCCATAGTTGATTGCTTAAGAACATATTAGTATTTTCCTATGTCACTAAAAACTTTCTAAAATGTCACTTGAATGGTTGTCTA
>NW_008331036.1:1524992-1548372 GCF_000622305.1 Nannospalax galili | reverse complement strand
TCTCTCTCTCTCTCTCTCTCTCTCTCTCTCTCTCTCTCTCAATCCCTTTAGTTTTCTTGGGTATTTTTAGCACAGACAATAGTACAATGAAAATCTTAAGTTACATATGTGACCATACATGATTACCCCCTATGTTAAATCACTATAAATATAGATGATAGAGCAAAGGTTATGTTCCATAATATAGAAATTGCCACATCAGCAAGAACATTTTTATTCCTTCTACCATTATTCCTTTCAGTTTCATTATGAATTCTTAATAGTTACTGCTGCTACAACCGAGTAAAATCTTAGCCAGATTTCCTAGTTTTTTGTGAATGTTTAAACACAAAAAACATAGTTAATTTCAAATTAAAAACTTTTTCCTGACACTAGAAATAAAGCTCAGTTTTCACAGTACTTGCCTGCTCAGTTAGTAGAACTGGGCTAGCATGTGTAATCCCAGGGTTCAACTCAAAGTATGCCCAAAACAAACCCACCAAAAACCTAAACTTGTAAGAATTTTAGGATCTTATATAATGTATCTTTTGGAAGTAACTGATGTTTCTAGTAAAATTCTATGGGAATTTTCTGGTAGACATCACTAAAATTAAAAGACCCCCCCCACACACCAATAACCCCGCAGCTTAAAATGATAAAATTTAGGAAAAGCCTAATGTGCTTTAAGTAATCTCACAGTCTATAATTGTTTACTAGAAGATGCATTGATTTTCTGCAACCCAGCAGTTATTACACAGCATATCCTTGGCACAATGTCCCTCTGAGAGGAATTATCTCAACTGTCATATTCATAAACTCCTTTTATCTAAAATTTCAAGAAAAATTTTGACATTCATAATTAACGTTTTAGACTATGGGGAATTTGTTGCAGCTAGGTAGGTTTAATTATTTAAAATGCTGAACATAATTTACTACATTAATCAAATAAAGAATAGAGGTCATATGATTGTATTGATTGATGCAGAGAAATATTTGGTTAAAGTCAACATTCATTTATGATTAAAAGCAGTTTAAATTTTTTTTCCATAGTCAAAACCCATGGTTAAGGATGTCATAGGCATGGGAGAGAACCAATTGCTGTTGTCTTGCTAAATGGTCATGTTGCCAAACTGCCCTCCAAACATTTATGCATATATCCATAGATCTGTGCTGCTCTCAACCTTGTACATATAATTGTCTTTTATTTATGAATTTTATCTATTTATTTTAATGTGTGTTCAATATTTTCAGTTGTTAGGCACACCTGGGAAGAGGGAACCACAATTGGGGAATTTTCTCTATTGGGTTGACCTCTAGGCATCTCTGCAAGGCATTTTCTTGATTGTTGAGTGATGTGGGAGGGCCCAGCCCACTGTAGGTGGTACCATCCAGGCAAGTGGTCCGGCTTGTATAAGAAAGCAGACTGAGCACAGGCCAGAGGAACAAACCAGTAAGCAGCATTTCTCCAAGGTCTCTGTTTGTTCTTCGGGCCTCCAGGTTCCTGTACTGAGTTATTGTCTTTCTTCTTTAAATGATGGACTGCAATCTGTAAGTCAAACAAAGTCTTTCCTCTCCCAAGATGCTTCTGGTCAGTATTTTATCACAGCAACATAGAAGCAAATTAGTACAGTGTATGAAAGTTCTATCTGCATGTATATAAGTGACCACATGCTTGCAATGTCCATGGAGGCCAGAAAAGGGTGTTGGTTTCTTTGAAGCTAGAGTTATCAACAGTTGTTAGCTACCATGTGGGTGGTGGCAACCAAATTCAGTCTTTGAAGAACAGCCAGTGCTCTTAACCATGAGTCATTGCTCTAGCCCCACAGAAACTTTTTATTGCAGTAGGTTTATGCAGAAACTCATAACTGCTCAGAAGTACTTAGAATAAATAGCTATCAGTTCTCAGCTGTGTAGATGGGACATCTATGTCAATCACCTCCAAGGCTAAGGGAGCTTCATGAAAGAGGGAGTAGAAAGAATGTAAAAATCATAGGATGGGGAGGTAGGCTGTGAAATGTTACTCTCTGGACATGAGATGGCTGTTGTATACATAAACCCATGATAGCTGTGGTTATCTACACAAGATCAAGTCAGTTAAGAAATTCAAACATGGGGGGAGGAGGGGCTCCAGAGGTACCACCCCTAGCTAAGGAGTTATTGGCAACTGATGGTTGCTGAGGGAAGGGAGAGTTAATTTTCCTTGACAGTGTAGCCAGTAGTAGGTTGCAATTGCCACAGAGGATGACCCCATACTCATACACATATAGAAAGTTGTAACTGGACTTAGTGGGTTAAATAAATGAATTAATTAAGGAGTACATAGACTTGGGAGAGAGATTTAATGGAGGATTATGGGGGGAATTGGAGGGGGAAGAATAGAAAGTAGATATGATCAAGAGTTATTGCATACATGTTTGAGTTTCTAAAGATAAAGTATAGAAAAAAGAAAATTCAAATGAGAAAGAAAGGAATGTCCTTAATTTGTAGTGACATGCTTTACCACTGAGCTATCCTTGGCATGAACCATTTAAATCCACCAGGGAACATCAGTAAAGAGCCTACAGAAAACAGACATATGAAGTGGAGAAGTTCTGAAGGTCATCTATGCAAGATAAAGAATTAGGTAATGAGACGAGCCTTATTTAGTCAGTTTTAAATTAAGTTTTGTGTCAAGAAAATGAAAGAAAAAAAATTAAAGGGAAGAAGGCTTCCAACAGCCAGACAGTGGACAGATGCCATCTTCCCAAGCATGTGCTTCCACTTGCCTAGGGTCATTACAGCTGAGTTTGTTGACAGTCACCAGCAGCAAGGAAGGAGGGCAGTGAGAGTCATGGGACCCTCATTTGAGAGTTCAGCCACACCTCTCAACCAATGAGTCAGTCCTAGTTGCAAGTGATCTGGGGAGGGGCTAAGTGTACACAGCCTTCGAAAGCCTAGGCAAAGCTCTCATCATTTTATGGGACTGTGGGGAAGCCACTGACCATGCTTAGATGAAGATTTTCCAGTGTGGCCTTAGGGAGGCGCACACACACTTTTGTAAGTAAACTCTCATCCGTTGCTCTGTAAGTAAGCCCAATAAATTAACTGTTTTCCCCAGACCGCAGTTTGTGAAATCATATCTCAGTTTGCCCTTGGGACCAAGGAAGGAGGGGGTGGATGTTGTTTATACTGCTCCAGAAGGAATTATAGCTACACGTTTGAGTGAATTGAATATTATTTCATACAAGTCATAAACAAAAATACAATTGATAGTATATCAGAAACAATAGATAGAAAAGATACAAATGATCATTTATAACAATATTGAAAAAAATCATATACTTAGCAATAATTTTTTTTCTTTTACTCTTTTTTTATAATTATTTATTTCATAGCCAAATGTTTAGAAGAGGCATTACAATACAACAGCATTGACATATTCAATAACAATTTCCAGAGCTAAGATGCTTCTCTTTCAAAACTGGCTATAAATTATTAGGTTTACAGTTAAATTAATACAGTTATACAATATTGTATTCAGTATAAACAGTATAAGACATAAAATTAAATGAGGTTTTAAATATTTAGTGGGCTCCATTTCATTATTAAAATATACAGTTTCACACTTAAAAATTCATTTTCAATGCAACTGACATTAAGATGTTTGCACATGCGTTTCTAATCTCTATATATCTGATTATTACTAGTCTACTAGTTATTAAGGAGCAAATTTTTATGCTTTGAAGAATTTTTTTATGCACCCACTTCCCACATAGCCCCCTTCCACAGCCTCCCTCCCCCCACTAGAGCCCTCATACTCTGATATCCCTGCTACTGTCTGCTGTGTTGTCAGCACCCCCAGCCATTCCCCACTACTTCTCCTTCTGGTGAATCTCGTCAGCCTATCTAGTCTTTGTTTTAGGAGGGTCAGCTGTTCCTCATCTAGCGGTAATCAGTTGTCAATATTCCTTTGGATAAGATTGGGGTCTGCTGTTCAATCTTCCAGTTCTATTCTGGGAATCCCTTTAGCCACTATGGCCAACAACTCAGAAGGAGGTATCGCCTGTCTGGCATTGTTGCTTGCTATGTAGCCTTTAGCTATACCTATGGTCTCTTATGAAATTATATTAGCACCTTTAATCTTTGGTTATACTTTCCTTTTGGGTGTTTAAGGCCACACAGTTGGTCCAGATAAACTGATTTATTTTTACTCTTAAGGTCGTTTAAGGATCTGTTCCTCAGGGGTCACATGGGCTTGGGAGGAGCCCCTGGCTCCTCTCTTTTACCAGTTCCACCTATGTGAAGATAAATCAAAGATCCTGCTCGACCATCGTTGGCTTTGCTTGGAAGAATGAAGGAAATGATTCCTCTGTGTTGACCCTCCTCTTTATAGACTGGACACTGGTTCAAGTCCATCTGGTGGGGTCTCCTCGGCCTCCTTGATCAAAAGGACAGGCGACCCACCACCGTTATAGGACATTTTGAGAGATGCTCATAGTCCCCTGGAACTAGTCAACCTAGGAGGGCAAGGAGCAAAAAATGTCCTTTATGTCCCTCTGACCAAATTATTATAGACCTCAAAGTATGTCTGTTAAACACCCAAGAAGGTTAGTTCCATCAGTTAGGTATTTTTAATTACCGTGTGTCATGTAGATAAATCTTGGGCAAAGACCAGTTGTTCTCAGATAAACCTTACCTAGACATATATTTCTAGATCTGCTATGTATAATTTGTCAGTAGGTTGTAGGAGTAATATGGTTCTCACTGGTTTTCAAAGCCAGCTAGGCATTGTTTATCTCTCACATTATCTCACCCCTCCATCATAGTTAGAGCCCAGCTAGCTCAGTCGGTAGAGCATGAGACTCACTGGCTGGCCTGAAGCTTACTATGTAGCCCAGGTTGACCTTAAACATATGAGCCTTCTACCTCAGCATCCTAAATCCTGGTGTGACTTTACAAATGTGTACCATCATATCTGACTTAGGCATTCAATTTAAATAATGGTGCTCAAAACCTCTTTACTAAAATCCAAGAACGAAGTGACAGAGAAATTAAATAGGCTTTATAAATATGGAAATATATTTTATAAAAGCAGAAACTGAATTATTGAAAATATTTAAATTGTTTTCGCAGTAATCTTAGATTCAATGAGATTAAAATATAGTAACATAAGATTTTATTTTTTTTGTTCACTTCAGAAATCAACAAATTAAATTTTAAAATACATTAAGAAGACAGAAGTACCAAGAATAGATAAGGCAATCACGAATAATAAAGCAATACAAAGCTGAAAGACTTATGCTGTCTTTCTAAACTATTATAGTGCTGGAATAATCAAAACAGTGTATTAGCCTAGAAGCAGACACAAAGATCAGTAGAACAAGATATGGTTCTGAAATAAAATGAAAACTGCATGGTCATATTATTTGTGTTACGGACTGTAGATGCCCATGAATAAAAGGAGAGCATCAGTACATATAATTATTCCATCTGGATATTCTTATCAAGAAAACACTGACCCCTAACTCACCACACATGTGAAATATTTTCCAGTTGAATCACATACCTAAATGTAAAAAATAAAACATTAAAGCTACTAGCAGAAAACTCTAAGATCTATCTTCAAGATTTTGATATAAATAAGACAAAAGGGGAAAAAGCATAAAAGAAAAAAATCTATTAACAATATATCAAAATATTCTGTAAATGTCTTGTTATGATCATAGTAAAGTAACTGGATCCAGACTTCTCCCCATCACCAACAGTGTGTACTGGGATTCAGTATGAATGGCTTTCAGATAGTAGAACACAGATCATAAAGAAACGTGATCTAGGAAACAGTGGGGGACATGAGGAATTCAAGTAATGCTTTGGCTGTCTGAAAGAAAGCATCTTCCAAGGTGCTGTGGTTGGAACGTGAAATGCCCTCAATAGACTCATGTGTTTGAACACTTGGTCCCCATCTGGTGGTGCTGTTTAGGAAGACTGTGGAATCTTTAGGAAATAGAGCTTTGCTGGAGGAAGTGGATCACTGTGGGTGGATCCTGAGGTTTTAAAGCCCAGCCATATGCTTCCTCTTCTCCCTCAGACCCTCTTCTTTTTTAAGTTGCTCCTCTCAGGCATTCTGTCACAGTAAGGAGAAAGCAACTAGCACAGTGGTCTGTCTGATTTGAGGAGCTCCTGAGATCTAGGTTTGGAAGAATGAGACAACTGTACTTTGCATGGAAGAATGCCAGGAGAAGAAAACTGCATGGGGAAGAGCTGTAGACAATCTACATAGGTTGGCTCTGTGGCTGAACACCAAAATGTGTCACATATGTATAGGATGATATGTCATTAGATTAGGAAAGGCATGGCCAGGAAGATGTCATCTGAGCAATATCAAGACCTCAAAAAAGGCAAGAGTATCTTTAATGTGTCAATCACACAGAAAGAATGCCAGTGCTGAGCATTTAGAGCACCCATGAGGAAAAAGAGTCAAAGACAATGGCTCAGTAATATGGCTGAGCCTCATTTTGCTTTTTAGACCCACCCTAAAAAGGCTCAAAAACTGTCCAGCTCTGGGATAGACAGTGATTACCAAGTTCTAGACAGCAACAGTAATTTACAGTATTTGTATCTCAGGATGACTATTATTAACAAAAAATTGTTGTTTATTTCTGAATAGCTATAAGAGAATATTGTGAATATTCTCATCACAAAGAAATGATAAATGTTTGAGATGATAGACAAGATACTCAGATAAGCTTGTTCCATTTACATATATTGAAATATCACATTGTGCTCCACAAATATATGCAGTTATTACATTTCAATTTAAAAATTATAAATTAATGAAAAACAAACTATGAAAAATCAAGCCACTGTAATTAAATATAAATAAAGTATAATATTTTTTAAAGGAAGACAAAAATTGAGCACACAACATAAATTAACTGTGTTCAAAATTACTGGACATGCAAAACTTGCAAAATAGAGAATTGTAGCCCCTTAACAGGAGAACAAAACCAGCAATGGCAAGATACATGTAAATGGCAAAGACAATAAGACTCACAGTCAAGGACGTTTGAAGGGTTTGTGTAATCACTCAGTGTTCAAGTATTTAGGAAGATGAACTTGATAAGATTGGACACAAGATCCAGCAAAGAATGTGGAAAACAGTAAGGAACCACTTGGAGGGTGAGACAAACAAGTTTATGTGCAAACTTAACTGTAATTGAAAGGGGTGGGAAAAGACTGAATTTCTAGTTAGAGTTCAATTACTTGCTAAGATATAGAAATCTATACCTATCTGTGAAAGAATGTTTGCAGTTCTCCGAAACATTGGCTACCATATCTTTCATGTAGTTTTGATTGTAGTTTTTCTTTGTGAGTCTTCCAGTGAAATAGTTAATGTTATCTTAGGGAATCGAACCTTCAACGTTTTAGTTGTTACCCTTAGTCTTTAACGGCTGTGCTATCCCTCCATTCCTATTTATGCCATCTTAGGAAAAGAGATCAGGTAGGTTATGATGAGAAGCTGTGATTACTGTTACAGACCACTCACTTTACTATGTTCGTAGGACCATCCATCCTTGCAGTGGGAGATTTGCTGCTTTTTCAGAAAACTCGAGTTTGTTTCCCAGCACCCACGTCAAGCAGATCACAGATCCTGTAACTCCAGCAGATCTACCACCCTCTTCTGGCCTACACAGGCCCCTGTGCAGATGTGTATATAGACACACATAAACATAAATTTTTAAAAAGTTAATTATTTTCTTAAAAAGACCATCCTGACTGAGCAGGCTCCTACAGGATGAAAACAATGCGAAAGGTTTTATATGTTGTAGCAGGAGGCCTCCAAAGATGGCGCAGACCCAGAGCCCTGGGATTCAGTGAGAATTCACTTCACTTCTTGGTCTGCAAATAGCCCGCCAAAAGGAGCCCATGCCTCTGTACCCTGCTTGTGAGCCCAGTGACTGCTAACAGACTGCGTGGTGTGGACCAGTCAGAAAATGATATACTGACTAAAGGGACTTGGGGGTGGAGAAAAGGGAAATATAAGGCCTGCCCGCTCCTGCATTAAATGAGCCTGCAGCCCTCACCTAGTGTGTGCTTCTACCCGACTCCATGCCTCTTGCCCCCCGCAATCGGCTGGGGACCTGATCCAGGTTAGGGTCTTTACAGCTGGCCTGAGGAGAACCCGCAACACCTGGCTCCCGAACAGGGACTCCTGCCCATGGTGTTGGCGACACCCAGAACCTCGGTTTGTTCAGTAAGTAGGCCCCTGGATTTGTCTGTTTCTTCGGTTGCTCGAGGGTAAGAGAGTAGCTCCCTCCTCTGTCCCCTCCACTCTGTCTGTCATCTTGATTGTTGGACTAGTTTGTTAGATCAGGGAGGCACACTCCACCACGTGGTCCTGAAGCCCACGTTGGAACCTCCCCCCTCTGGGCTCATCCTGGTGAGTTCACATAAGGGCTGATCCACCCCGAACTCAGAGCCCAGGCTTCGGGTCACCTTGTTGCCTGTCCCGGAGATACCGTGTGAGCATATGGCTGGAGCTGTCATGGCCTCCAGAAGTCTCTCACTGAGCACAAGACATTTGGATATGATACACCTTTACATGTCGGGGCGGCTTACATCCGAGTGGCTCACAGTGCTTCTTTGCTTCCTTTGACCTCTTGGTAGTCACCCTCGTCTTCTACTTTTGTGGTGAATTCCCCTTCATAAGACCCTCCCACAATGGACAGTTTACCATCACAATGCAGGGAACTACAAACGGCAGCACTCAAGGTGCTCCTTAAAACAAGAGGGTTGAAAGTGAAACCAAAAAATATCGAACATTTTTGGGATGAAGCCACTAATTTGGCTCTGTGGCCCTCCCCTGAAAACATGTGGGACCCTGACATGTGGATGCAGGTCCTCTTCCTGGCCCAAAAAAGAAGGTCGGGTCAGGGATCACTCCCCCCGCATGGTTCGTACTGATCCTCCTAGCCATCATTGCTAGCTTTAAATCCTCCTCTCCTAAGGAAGTCATCTTGGCCCACAACAAACACTGCTGGGAGCTATTACCTCGACCCCTGACCTCCCGGACCCAGAGGTGGACACAGCCTCTGCGCCTACTTCCAATAAGGAAGGAGCTCCTTTGCCTATATCTCAGGATACTCTCCTCGAGCTACCATGCCCAGAAATTCCCCCACCACATTACCTGTGGAAGGAGTTACTCTCTCCCCTGGAGTAACCATCCCACCTCTTTCCCTGCTACCATGCCCCCTCCCTCCTAGGCTGCCCTCCTTAAACCCTCACCCGCCTTTGTCCACATTTCCAGTTAACATCGGCCCTGATGCAGCGCAGTGTCCATGGCTGCCCACCCCACTAGCTGACCTCGTTCTTATCCACAAGGCAGCTGAGAAATTGGGCCCTGACTCCCCATATTTCGAACAGGTTCTTCGCCAGTGGTCTTTACATTTACAAACCCATTATGATTGGTATAGCTTACTAAAGGCAGTCTTAGAACCCTCAGTCTTTCTAAACTGGCATGCAGCCTATGATGATCAGGCTGAAAACTAGGCATGCCTAAATCTCCAATATGGCCTCAACATTACTTTGGACATGCTCACGGGATGTGGACAATATACTGACCCCATCTCCCAGTCTACTATTGGCCTCCATGCCTATTTTCAACAAGTTTCTGACTTGGCCTTTAACGGCCTTAAATGTTGCTCCCCCTGTGATCCACAAGTCTTTTTCCATAATTTGATTCAACAGTCAGGAGAGTCCTTCCAGGACTTCCTTACCCATGTCACTAAGGCAGTAGAGTGGAGGGTGGAGTCTGAACCCACCCAAGAGGTTCTTATCAAACAATTAACTTGGGAGGGACTAAACATCCCTACTCGTAATGCTATTGCGCCTGTCCACAATGATAACATTCACAAATGGATACTTTCTACTGGAGACTTAGACCCTAGGGCAGGCCCTATTGAGGCTTTGACCACCTCCTAGGAGACTCTTTTGTTGCAAGGAAAACCCGCCCACTTTGGAGAATGGGACGGCTGCTGGAACTGTGGGGGGCTTGGTCACTTTCATAGCCACTGCCCAAGAGGTACAGTCCACCCCAAGACTCACTGCCCCAAGTGCAAAAGAGGGTTCCATTGGGCAAAAGACTGTAGGTCACAGCCTCAACTGGATTCAGCTTCTTTAAATTCCACCCGGGGCACCCCTCAGCCCCACCCACAAGAGGGGAAATGAGACAGATATTATGGACTCTCCCAATCCTCAACCACTCCCTGCTAATGACCCTGTTCCTAGATGGAACAGCAATAAAGGGTCTAGTAGACACAGGGGCTGATGTCACCATTATATCAGAAACTGAATCCCTTAAATTCCCTCATTGGAAATACTGGCCAGGCCCACCAATAAAAGGAGTTGGCAGCACACAAGGTACCAAGCTGGTCACACGTCCAGTATATTGGAAGGACTTGGATGGGAACCAGGACACAGTTACCCCCATAGTAGTGGACATTCCCTGTAACTTATGGAGTCGAGACATCCTAGAGGACATGGGCGCAGTCCTTACCATGGATGACCATGCCTTTTATGATGATATCATGCTCCATGATAACTTTGGACTATCAGGGAAAGGACAACACCTTGCCCAACACCTCCAATCTTAACAGAAACTGCCCACCCAGGATTGACTCCATTCTTGGCCCTCAAGCTGATCCCCATCACCTGGCTCTGTAATGATGCCATTTGGGTGGACCAGTGGCCTATAATAGAACCTAAATTCTCTGCCCTCAAAAATTTGGTAGCTGAACAATTGAGGCTTGGCCACATCAAGACTTCTCTCAGTAAACATAATACCCCAATATTTGTTATTAAAAAGAAATCAGGGAAATACAGACTCCTCCAAGATCTTAGAGCAGTCAATGCCCAGATGGAAAGGATGGGCTCATTACATGCAGGCTTACCACACCCTACAGCTATCCCCCCATCCCATCACATCATAGTACTTGATATCCAAGATTGTTTCTTCCAAATCCCCCTAGCAGAACAAGATAGACCTCACTTTGCCTTCACAGTATGGGAGCCCAACTTTCAAAGAGCAGCCAAGAGATACCAATGGAAGGTACTACCACAGGGTATGAGAAATAACCCCACAGTCTGTCAATTATATGTTAATAAGGCCTTAACCAATATCCCCAAGGACCTAATTGTCATCCACTATATGGACGACATACTGCTTGCACACAAATCTCACAATACAGGCTGCAATACCCAGTCTGCTTGCCGATTTAGAATATCTAGGTCTCCACATTGCACGAGAGAAGTTACAATGCATCCAACCTTTCACATTCCTTGGCTACCATATAGATACTGTGATTAAACTGCTTAACCCTTCCATCTTGCAAAAAACTGTATATACTTTGACGGAGCTCCAAGAACTCTGTGGGACTATAAACTGGATCAAACAATTTATACCAGTCCCTGACTTGGAATTCTGGGCCTTGTTCTCCCTGCTGGAAGGCCATAATTCACCAACTTCAAGGATCCCTCTCACCCAGTCAGCTGAAGATCTTCTTAATAAGATAGATCATATACTCTGGTCTGCGTCACTGCGACGTCATGACCCAGCAGAACCATTACTGGCCTTGATCCTCTGGACTAAAAATGGGGTGTCTTGGAGGTGCTATGGCAGCAAGACCCCCTGGTGTGGATCCACCTGGCTACCTCGGATCTAACTAGGCTTAGCTCTAAGTATGATATTGCCTTCAAGTTAGCAATTAAGGCCTGACAAACAGCCAGGCACATATTTGGAAAGGAACCTGACAAAATTATACTGCCCTTTCCTCTTAAGCATTCCCAAACATTATGGGCAGACTCTCTGGCTTTGCAACTAATGATGTCTGGGTTCATGGGGGAGTTGGATAACCACGCACCCCCAGATAAGCGACTGGCCAGCCTGGCCTGTTTAGAAATCACCACTCAGCCACACACTTCCCCCTGCAAAAAACCCCTACCTGTAGCCACGCTAGCCTTCTTGGATGCCAATAAGTCCCGTTATGGCATTATCATTCAGCACATGGGAAAGGATGGCACCTGTTATGTACAAGCCAATCCCAGCTCTGTCCAGTTAGAGGAGCTCCTGGCCTTGTTAAAAATCTTCCAAGTCTGCCACACTGAGCTGCTCAATATATTCTCCGACAGCCAGTATGCGGTTCAGGTCCTCAGATGTCTTCCCTTTGCTCAGGTAAAAGGCCACAAGGATCCCATCACTAGAACCATGAGAGCACTCCAGATTATCTTAGATAACAGACACTGTAGAGATTCCTCTGCTAGAACAAGCCAGAGCCTTACACCAACAATTTCACCTTTCTCCTCGCAGTCTGCACTGCCTTCTACCCAACTTACCCATCTCTCAATGCAAACATCTGAGCAGATCTTGCATTACATGTGCACCCCTTGCTCCCTTAGGACCCCTCAATCGATATGAAGTTAACCCTTGTGGTCTCCTACCCAATGACTTCTGGCAAATGGATGTCACCCATTATAACTCCTTTGGTAATCTTAAGTATGTCCATTTCATTGTTGACACCTACTCCTACTTTCTCATCACTCAAACTGGTGAAAAGGCCTCACACACCATTTAGGCGGTCAAATCAGCAATGCTGGTAATGGGAGTGCCATGGACCCTAAAAACTGACAATGGGCCAGCTTACACCTCTCTACAATTCCAATTATTCCTGTCAACATGGAAAATTACCCATTCCCTTGGCATCCCTTATAATACACAGGAAAAAGCCATTGTGAAGCGGGCAAATAGGACCCTCAAAGAAACATTACAAAAGTTTGCTACCCCTGAGTCTAAAAGGGACCCACACCTGGCTCTAATTGAAGCTCTGTTCAGCATTAATTTCCTGTCCTTCAATGAAAATGGGTTGAGCCTGGCCTACAAACACTGGGCTATCATACCTAGGCCTACACCCCTGCCCCTAGAGAGATGGAAGGACCCCATAACATGTCCATGGTAACTACCCACCCCCTTGTTAACAAGAGGGTGAGGTTATGCTTGTGTGTTTCCTCAGACAGAAACAAAGCCAGTATGGGTTCCAGTGAGAGATGTGAGACCAGCAACCGACCAACGGGACCCCCAGGACCCAGAGACCTCACCACTATCTGGATAATTGGTTTGCTCTTCCCCACCCCTGCCATGGCCCATGATCTCTGGGCCTTCGTCCCCTCCCCGCCTATACTCTTGCCCTTATTGCTTCATTCCCCAGCCTACTCCACCCTCTATTCAACCAATTCTGTGCTTTGCCTTCCCACCATGGACCCACTTACTTTCTGGGAATCACTCAATGGCTCCTGGCCCCTAAATAACTCTCTATGCTTCACTACCAACAACGCATCCTCATGCATTGGGCTATTCAACCTGACCATCCAAGATTATACTGGCAGTGCCTCCTCAGGTTACATGTTTAAACTCCAGGGCCTTTCCCCTACCTTCAACAACACCGATGTAACCTCAGTCCTCACTGCACTGGGGACAATAATAACAGGGGAGGCAGAGGGGACTGCCACCCCTCTGCCCCCATTTTGCCCTGTCATTCTATGCCCACCGCTCCCCAACTGCCCACGTACACGCTCCCTTGCACCCTTTATCCTCGCCCTCCCTATACTGTGGCAGAGATACCACTTTAAGCCCAACCATGCCATCCCTCCCTTTTGCTGCCTCAGTCACTCCCCCTCTAATCACCCCCTAGGATCTTGGAGACATCTGGCCCCCACCTATCCCTGTGGCATTAAGATCTCCCATACCAACCGCAAATCAATACTTGGTAACTGGGATCTCTGTGGTCCGCACACCTGCATGGACATGAGGCCATTACTGGCACAGCATGTCCCAACCATGCCATCCCTCCCTTTTGCTGCCTCAGTCACTCCCCCTCTAATCACCCCCTAGGATCTTGGAGACATCTGGCCCCCACCTATCCCTGTGGCATTAAGATCTCCCATACCAACCGCAAATCAATACTTGGTAACTGGGATCTCTGTGGTCCGCACACCTGCATGGACATGAGGCCATTACTGGCACAGCATGTCCTTCAGCTTTCCAACAGCACTTACACTAACACCAATCCCTCTACTTGTGCCGAAAACAAAATCCTTACATCCACTGATCACATGACATCCTGGCCCCCTACCCCCATTTGCATGTGGCCCCCGTTTGCCTTATTGCTAGCCAATGTTATCTCTGACCCTCGGGGACAACTCAACTGCTCTGATACCAACACCACCTGTGTACTGGCAGCCTGCTGGAACCATCCAAGTCACATAGTTCTCTTTATGCGTGAACCCGCAGCCCTTTGGATCCAGTCACCAATGCAACCCACTTCCATGCTGTCACCCTTATAGAGTGGACAGCCTTGTCACAAGCCCCCCGCTTAAAATGGGATTTCAGGGTCACTGCCACTCTCATCTCAGTCATCATCCTTGCATTAGGGTCGGCCACCATTGCTGCAGTGGCTGTCACCCAATCCTCCACTACTGTGGAGACACTTAATGAGGCTGTGTCCAAAACCTCCTCTACCTTTCACACTCAGTCCCTTATCAATCAGCATCTTCACCAGGCAATTAATGTGTTACAACAAGAAATTGATCTCTTAAGTGAAGAGCTGGCAATTACCAAAGACATTGCTCTGTTAGCTTGTGACCCTCGCTTTAGGTCACTTTGTCTCACCCCCTATAAAGTACAGAATACTACTGAAGCACACCTACAACTCACACACTATATTCACGGCCACTGGAATCAAAAGTTTCTTAATTACTCTATATTACTAACTAATCAAATTGTTGCTCTAAATTAAACCCGTGCCCCCATGCTGGACATCAATTCAAGGTTCTTAGAGAAAATCTGGTGTAATCTAAAAGCTCTGTTTGGCCAGTCTTGGACTGTCACTTACCTACGCCTGACAGGCATAATTATTCTTCTCTTTCTACTTCTTAAATGCCTTGTTCTTCATTCCCCCAGTCAGAAAAAAATTCAGTCCCTTGGTGTATCAGGCCCTCAGAACAATACACAAAGATGATCTAAACCTGTCCTATGTGGCCCCACAGACTTAGCTTGCACAAATGTACGAGGCCTCCTACAGATATTCCCCACCTCAACTGATCCCCCAGAACGACACCCCTGGGAGGGCGAATAGGACAACCTAAGACAGGCACAGTCCATGATCCTGGGGTCATCCTGAGGTGGAGCTGCCTACAGGCTCTTGCTGGACAGTCATTTTTAAAGAAAAAGGGTGGAAATGTAGCAGGAGGCCTCCAAAGATGGTGTAGACCCAGAGCCCTGGGATTCAGGGAGAATTCACTTCACTTCTTGGTCTGCAAATAGACCACCAAAAGGAGCCCACACATCCGTACTGTGCTCGTGAGCCCAGTGACTACTGACAGACTGTGTGGCACAGACCAATCAGAAAACAATACCCTGACTAAAGGGACTTGGGGGTGGAGAAAGGGGAAATATAAGGCCTGCCCCACCCTGCATTAAATGAGCCTGCAGCACCTCACCTAGTGCTTGCTTCTACCTGACTCCTGGGACCTGTGTGTTGTGACTCCGTGCCTCTTGTACCCCCTAATCAGCAGGGGACCCAATCTAGGTTAGGGTCTTTACAGCTGGCCTGAGGAGAACCCGCAATAATATGTGTTTGTTTACTGTTCATCACTTTAGTGTAATTCTGCTTTTGTTGTCATAGAACTATGTTTTTTTTTCTTCTCAAAATTCAATTAGCACCTGAGGAGACAGCTCCACTGAAGGTAAGGACAGGAGAGTGTTAAGAAGGCTGGTTATAACATCCCCAAATTTCATTATCAAACATGATTTGCATTTTAAGATGCAGAAAACATTCCAAAATATCACCAAAAGCTGCACCTCCATTGTGTAACACACTCCATGTCTTATGTGTTGAACTGTGTAATCTTAACAGAGCCTCAGAATGCAACTTGACTTAGAAACCGGACCATGGCAGAGTTTGTAGTTAAGTTGGGATGAGGTCATGCTGCAGTACTTGGACGGGGTGGGCGTCTAACTCAGCATGACTGCTCCTCTTATAAAAGAAGAAATTTGGATAGAGACAGAGACAGAGAGAGGCAGAGATGGAGAGAGGAGAAATACAGTATAAGAGGTCATCTGTCTGCAAAACTGTGAAAGCCATCTTGCTATTTCTATAGTTAGAAATGGAACAGACTCTTCTTCACAGACCACAGAAGTCACCAGCTCTACTGACACCTTGAACTTTGACTTCCAGCCTCCAGAAATGTGAGGAAATAAATTTCTGTTGTTTAAGCCAGTCCAGCTGTTGAATTAGTATAAGCTTGATGCAGCAGTCTGATGGGTCAGCCTCAGGAAATAACACACGTGAAGGAAAAAAAAAAAAGAAAATAGAAATTAACATTTGAAGAGTAGAAGCAGCGTTTGCTGGCGTTATATGTAACACAAATGGAATGAGCATGAATACTGAAGGAGGTTTCGACTACAAGGTTATTGACAATACAAGAGAAAAGAACCCCCTTTTTAAGGGTCATAAAACCATTTTAAATTACTTTTGGATGGCTCTTTAAATGAAAAGAACTTTTAAAATAGAGTGTTGTGATATAAATGAGGATCCCTAGGAGCAAAATGTGAAGTATAGAAATACAGTTTACCATTAATTGGGTTTCACTACTCTACTAGCATCTTGCATAACGCTGGCTCAAACCCAGCATGCTACCACATTCCAAAATCTTTAAATTTAGCTCAAAAATATCTTTAAATTAGAGCAAGAGGAGCTATGCAATTCCAATTTTTCTCTTTATGCTTCTCTAGTCTTTAAAACTAATAGAATCGGTGGTGAGTTATTATTAAAATGTCCTTTAAGTTTGAGACATTTCCCTGCAAGTTATGCAGAACACTCACAGTGATCCTTTTACCAGCTATCATTTGTATTTTATGGGTCACTGATGAAAATGGAGGATGCTCTTACGTTGAGTGACTTCAATATAAAAGATGTTAAGGAAGCAAAAATGCATGCCCAGCAAGCCTTTATCTTAATTAGCTCCTAGGACTAGAAGAGTTTGCCACTGCTCCTGCAAAAATAATTCAGCTTCATTCTTAGGTGTGGTCTTTGTCATGCTACCCAACATACCTAATACAGACCATTTCTGTTTTTGACAAGGATAGCGGAATTTTAAAGAAGGAAAACAAACTGCTTCTTGGATGCAATATATTCTGCAGAGGAATGAGGCATGTAAATTTCTGTCAGAGCAGGACTTACCTGACCTTAAAATTTGCACATTGAAGCTTACGATTTAAGTGTACAATTTTCAAATGGCAATCGTTACAGGCTATTCATCTTCCCTAGCCAGTAAAGGATGCTCCTGCATGATTTTCCCCTGGAAACCAGCTGACATTACTACTTTTTTTCTAACTGAACTGGGCATTTTTCTTATAGTGAAATTGAGAAACAGTAGATTCTCTGAGTTTCTGCAATTTCCATCTGTATCATTTAGCTTTGCGAGCTGGTGTCACAGTGGCGCGCCAGGCAGTAGCACAGAGCTTTTACTTGGAGTCATTTGACAGAGCTGATTTGCTGAGGACCTCACTTCTCTTGGACTTGGCAGCAACCCATATTGCTTGATCATGGTTCTTAAGAGGAGATGGTTTTCTGTTTAATTTATCCAAATCCAGCATATCTTTAAGGATACATGACTGCTTTGGAACTTGAAAACATTGCTGGTGAAAAACCATAAAAGAGAAAAAGCTAACAACAGTGGTGGTGGGGGAGACATAGTAGAGGTTATCATGTGATTATCAGAGTTGATTGCCTTATATACATGACTACATGGGTCCATATGGTTGGTACAAGACAACTGTTTCAGAAATTGATGGAAAGGTGTGAGGTCAAATGATTCAAGTTGAATCTGGGTGAGGCTATTTGCAGCATCTCACGCCTAGAATGGCACATCCCACAGCTCACACTGGACTGAACTGTGTGTCCTATTGTGCTTCCAGACTGCTTCACGTGGATGCTGTTTTAGGCTCTCCATTGTAATTCTTCCTTCCAGTCTGTTCTATGTCCCAGGATGCTGCTACATCATGGATTCCCAATCCCATGGATATTTGGAGTCACAGAGAGAGGGAGGATAGGATATGGGTTTCTTGAGATCCCTTCCTAAGAGTGGCTGCTTCTTCCATGGGAGCCAGAGTTTGCACTTTCCATACAGAAGATTTTTACAGTCTCTGCTGCCTGCTTCCTGGCCATTTCAACACTACCCTTGTTTATTTCCTTAAGCCCCAACCACACCTTCATAGGTCATCTTTCATTACAGTTTTTTTTTTTAAATTTTTTTCCCAAATTACTCATTTGATTGTGTATGTTATCTTTTCTTGCCAGGACCTCGCTGGCAGACACAGCAACTAAACCTCTAATTTCAATGTGTGACTATAACGCCCACACTTTCAGGTAAGTAGAATTACTGTTTTAATATAAATCTAGGAGTTTCATGACAAAGGGTATGCAGAAATATGACTGTGATTCAGAGATCCTTGGTGCATGAGCCTTTAATTCCTTGATGATTGCAAAAAGAAGCTAGCCTGAAAGAGCTCAATTTTCTAATTAGCAGAGATTTTTCTTAAAGAGACAGGAATGTCTAACTTCATGGCTGCATTTCTGTGAGTGCTTCCATAGTAAAATAATTATTAAAAAGACATGGCTGGTCATATAAGTTTGTAACAATTTTCTGGGTTTAAAAGATGGGGGATGAGAACAGGCTCTCGTGTGTGTGTGTGTGTGTGTGTGTGTGTGTGTGTGTGTGCACATGTCTAAGGTCTGCAAAGATTATAATTTACCTACCTGCCTCTTGTTGGTGTAGAAATATAAATCACTATTCTAGAAGCATTCATATATGCCATTTGTGTTTGACATCTTGCCCAAAATATTTTCTATTTGCAAAAATGAGGGCATGCTACACAGGAGGAAAAAAATGCAATCTAAGACCAATGTAAGAAAGAGAATTTATTTTAAAAGTAAAGCACTTTCAAGAGCATCTATCATCAATCCATTAATAAGTGGAAGCTTATTAAAGACTTAATAAGCTTAAAGGACTAATGGTTATAAGATCCATAATGCTTTGAGTAGAATGTTTTCCCCAGGGTGGGGGGTAAATTTCAGAGCTCCTGCGCTCAGTGCTGTGGGAACAATCAGGATAATTTGATGGTTCTCTCTGGTTTCTCAAAGGCAGGACTGTGGCTATTTCTGTCTTTCCAAGAACGGTGGAAAAGGATAAGCCACCTGCTCATTATGGGAATTTCTAGGACCTAAGAAGTTCATTGGCATGGACCATATCTGCTTCTTTAAGTGAAACCAGTTCTGCTATTGCAGCACATTGGGAACACCATGAAGAAGTAGACATTATAGGCAAACAACTAACTCCTGAAGCTAAAAGGAAACTTTTATTTATCTCACAAAAATACATTTTGTATAAAGTTGACATAAAAACTGGAATTTAATTATTCTAGTCAATAATTTATGATTCCAGCATGTTTTGTTTTTATTTTTTGATTCATTAGTTTTTATTTTATGTATATGAGTGTTTTTGCCTGTGTGTATGTAAGTGTACCTGTGTCATGAAATGGCCACAGAGGCCAGAAGGGGGCATAAGATTACCTAGAACTGGAGTTACAGATGATTGTTAGTTACCATGTAGGTGCTGGGAACCAAACACAGATCCTCTACAAGAGCAGTCAGTGCTCTTACCCACTGAACCATCTCTCCAGCCTCATTAAGTGTTCTTTTTTATTATTTATTTTTAAAATATTTTATTTATTAATTTTATTATATGTGTATGAGTGTATTGCCTGCAAGACTTAAGTGCATCCAAGTTTTGCAATGCCACAGAGGTCAGAAGAGGGCATTGGATTCCCTGGAACTGGAGTTGTGGAAGGTCATTGTGGAAAGTCCCAGGTGGGTGCTCAGAACCAAATCCAGATCCTCTGCAAGAACAGCCTGTGTTCTTAACTGCCTAGCCAGCTCTACAGCCCCAAGGGTTCTTTTTTTAATGGAGTAGTACGTTACATGACTTCTGAGAAGGACATATTCAAAAGAAAATCCACTTACCTAACAAAAGGACTTTATGAAATAAGAGAGAAAAGGCACAACATTAAAAATAAACAGAACTTTGAGACTTGATTGCAGCAAGGGCTAAAACATTGATAAAGGAACAGTATTGGCAATTCACCTCTATTTCTTTGTGGATTGATCATATTGAACTTCTGGGTGACTAAAACCGAAGGCTGGGGAGATGACTCAGCCAACAAAGTACTTTGTCACATGAGCATGATGACTCAAATTTTATTCTCAACACCCATGCAAAGATCCAAGGGTTGCAGTGCACACCTGGAAAGCCAGGGCTGGGGAAGTGGGGAAAAGTACACTCCATGGTTTACTGGCCAACTAACCTAGCTGAAGTAGTGAGCTCTAGGTTCACTGAGATATCCTGCCTGAAAAATTAAGTTGGGAGTGGTCAAGGACGACACCTGACATTCACTGTTGGCACACACATGTGATCACACACACATACATACACACACACACACACACACACACACACACACACACACAAAACCAAAACAGTTTTCTTTGCTTTTGTTAAGCAGTGATGTTCTCACCCTGAATAATGAGGCAACTTCTCCATCCATGTCTCATAAATGAGCCTGACCTGAGAGAGTAAGGATCAAATTGGAACAGTAACTCCTTCTCTGTAAAATCTGAAATCAGTTTTGGAGGACTAATAATCTACATTCAATGCATGTCTGAAGAGACTGGATGGAACTTAAGTAACAAATTCAGGCTTATTTCTCATATTTGGACTGCAACCACAGGTTTTATCACTAACTTTTCAGACCCTCTGTGTCCTTTATACCTTCACAAAACTCCTTCCTAGATACTTCAGACTTCCCACCTTAAAACAAGACTATCTTGGACCTCAGTGGAAAAAGGCCTTGTGGGGCCACAGCTTGACTACCTCTTGTGATTTTAGTTGGATGTCTGCCTAAATAAACTGGTGTAATTTCAGTAATGTATAGACTTAATTATACTTGACATTTTAAGCTATACTGTTATAAAAATCAATTTATAATTTGCAAAACTATAATGAAAAATGTTCTACTTAGTTTCTTTTGATGTTGTGATAGACGTGAGGGTAGAAATATGCAATGGCATTGAGTTACCATTGTTTGCAAGTTATTTCTTTGAAGAAGTGCCCTTTCTTCAAGAAACATGTTTATTGACTTTATGGGAACATATTGACTGTTCTTGAGCAACTGGCTTAATTTTATTTTTATTTTTACTGTGACCCATGTAGCAAATGAGCCAGGTACCTAATATGTGCTGATGACACTGCCTTCTCCTCTACAGGGTAGAAATCTCAGACTCTGTTAACTGTTATTACAAATGAGGTCTTCAGCCAGTGAAAAGAAAATGCATACAGTCAGTAATGTTAATTATGGCTTCATTTAATTCTTCCCAAATTCTTTTTGTCTTCACTTCATGCATTAGCTGTTAATAATATCATTGTGGATCTGCTTCTCTGGGCATGCACAACATGCAAGCCTCTCTCTTGGTCCCCAGGAGCACTTGGGGCCTCCTCCCACCCCTATCTCCCTTTGCATCTCTGGGTGGCATGGCCACCAGCTGCCCTAGACCAGCATCTTTCCTAGGCCCTACTCCCAGGCCAGTCCAACCACTAAATTCCCGAGGCCAAAATCTTTCCTGGAGGAATCCAGAACTTAGGAGAAAGCCTGAGAGCATCTGATCCCCATCTGACTTGGGCCTCTGTGGAAGCTCCTGAAGACAAAAGCAATCTGTCCACTCCAATATAAAATCAAAAGAGAGAACCGGAAGCTTAGATGAACCAGCTTTTCATACCCCAAAAGTAAACTACAAAGAGACATAAAATATACAAAAAGAAGCAGGCCTAAACTTGAAGGCTTGAGTCTCACACAAAAATCAGAAAGCACAAAAGAAATTCACATCTCAAAATCACAGAGAAAAAACAGTAACAAGAGAAACCAAAATAACATATCCCCACCAAATACCAATAGTCCTCTAGAGGAGTACAATGAGAACCCCTTAGAGATAATGCAAACATGATAAAAGAATTCAGTGAATTTAAAGAACACACAAACAAAGAAATCAAAGACCTGAAGGAAGATAGAGATAAACTTCTGAATGAATTTAGAAAAGAGTTGTATTGAAGAATACTCAGGCTGAAATGAAAAAGGAAGTGAAACATTCAGTAAACAAATTAGAAATGAGAGGAGAAAGCCTCACCAACAGGATGAATGGAAGGGAAAACAGAGTATCAAAGCTGGAAGATAAAGTGGACGAACTAGACCACACAAACAAAGATTGTGAAAAATTTAGGAAAGCACAAGAATGGAATATGCAGAAATTATATGACATCATAAAAAGACCAAACTTATGAATCATAGGCATACAGGAAGGAGAAGACTATCAAGATAATGGCATGGACCAGATCCCCAACAGAATCATAGAAGAAAATTTCCCCAAATTAAAGAAAGACATGCCAATACAAATGCAAGAAGCATACAGAACACCAAATAGACAGGGCCAGAAACTCTCCACGGTACATCATAGTAACTACACCAAACGTACAGGACAAAGAGATAATACTGAAAGCTGCGAAAGAAAAACAACAAGTCACATATAAAGGAAAACCCATTAGGCTTACAGCTGACTATTCAGTGCAAACTATGAAAGCCAGAAGAGCCTGGACCAAAGTATTCCCAGATCTAAATGACCACAGATGCCAACCCAAATTACCATACCAGCCAAAATGCCTATTATAGTTGAAAGGGAAAGAAAAATTTTCCATGACATAAATAGGCTGAAGGAATTCGTGGCTACAAAACCAGCCCTTCAGAGAGTTCTGGAAGCAATACAAAGAGCTGAAGAAAGGAACAACTATATACAAGGAGTTGCGGAAAGAAATTCAATGAAGGTATAACTTTGGAAAAGTACAGTTATATCACAAATGTAAACAGAAATAAAAATGAAAGGATTCAATACTCATCTTTCATTAACAACTTTAAATATTAATGGACTGTACTCCCCACTCAAAAGACATAGACTAGGTGAATGGATTAAGAAAACATCTTTTTGTTGTTTGCAAGAAACTCATCTTACTGTCAAGGACAGGCAGTGTCTTAAGGTGAAAGGATGGAAAAATAATACCAAGTGAATGGTACTAAGAAAAAATCAGGCATTGCAATTCTAATATCTGACAAAATGGACTTTAAACTAAAACTAATCAAAAGGGACAAAGAGGGCCACTTCATTTTGATCAAAGGAATAATGAATCAAGAAGATATTACAACCATGAACCC
>NW_008331036.1:1519534-1520336 GCF_000622305.1 Nannospalax galili | reverse complement strand
CACACTCCTAAACAATGAGTGGGTCAAAGGAGAAATTAAGAAAGAAAAGAATTCCTGGAATTCAATGAAAAGGACAATACAACACAATAAAACCTCTGGGACACATTAAAAGCAGTCCTTAGATGGAAGTTTAAAGCTCTAAGTGCTTATATTAAAAAATCAGAAAGAACACAAATAAATGACTTAACATTGCAACTCAACGTCTTGAAAAGCAACAGCAAACGAAACCCAAACCCATCAGACAAGAAGAAATACAAAAATCAGGGCAGAAATTAATGAAATTGAAACAAAGAAAACAATACAAAGAATCAATGAACCCAAAAGCTGGTTCTTTGAAACTGTTAGACGAAAACATTGGCAAAACCTAAACGATATAGGTAGGAAAGACATAGGTAGGAAAGGATTTTCTAGACTGGACATCAATTGCTCAGGAAAAAAAGGTCAAGAATCAACAAATGGGATCTCATTAAACTAAAAAACTTCTGTACATCAAAGGAGGAAACCAGGGAAGTGAACAGAAAACCCATAAAATAGGAGAAAATCTTCACCAGCGACACATCCGACAGAGGTTTAATATCCAGAATATATAATGAACTCAAAAAACAGAATCAAGACAAGAAGCAACCCAACTAAAAGATGGGCTAAGGAGTTGAACCGAGAGTTCTCAAAAGAAGAAGTAAAGATGGTTATGAAACATCTTAAAAGATGTTCAGCATCACTAATAATTAGGGAAATGCAAATTAAAACCACGTTAAGATTTAATCTTACCCCAGTAAGATAAGAACAAGTGATACCAAACATT
>NW_008331036.1:1509426-1517073 GCF_000622305.1 Nannospalax galili | reverse complement strand
TGTCAATAGAATGAGTGATTGGATAACATTAAAAGTCCGTTCCAACTTTAATAATATAATGGGAATGAAAAATATCATTAGCAAAAGCTTATAGAAGATCCCCACACAGAAACATGATACTATTAACGAAGCACATGAATGCTATATGTGGGAGGTGGTAGAACTTTTAAGAGGTAGGAGACAGCTCATTGAGGGGATGACCTTGGAGGAGACTGAGGCATCCAGACCCCGTTCACTCTCTTGCTTTTTATTGACAAGGTGTGTATGTTCTCCCATTGTTCTTCCATGATGTGCATCCTTTCCACAGGGTCCAATGCAATGGGGATGACAGATCATGGACTAATATCTGCAAAACTGTTTAAAAAATCAATCTTTTCTCTTTACAAGTTGATTATTTCAGGGACTTGCCACAGTGGTGGAATCTGACTAACACATTATTCAAAGTTTCAATGTGTAAGTCTTCTGTGGACTCCATCTAAAAAAAAATGTTCTCAGGTAACTACTGGCAAGCTTTGCACAAATCCTATTCTGAGCTTCCATGTGTGAAATCCCATCACTCTGCAATCTTGGCTTTCACACTGTTGCTGATTTCATTCTTCTGCTGTGTTAACACTCCCGTTTGCCTGCAACTACTATAGGAACATTCACACTGCCATATTTGGGCATCCAAGGATGATGCAGTGCAATATATTCCCTGAAGACACAGCATCACTAAGGTTAAGAACTGTTCCAAACTATCAAGCCCTGGACAGCTTCTGTTGAAGGGGTGACCAGTGAGTAGGGAGCCTCTAGATACTCAAGCCTGATTTTTTCTTAAATATTTAAGGAATATGGTTTCCCCTCCTAGGTTACCAAAATATTCTGACTATTATTTTTGCTAGAAATCAAGTTCAAATAGGTTCAAGCAATTCAGAAACTACTGCAATAAGAGTAGCAATGTTTAGGAAAATCATTGAACCCTAAATTGTACAACTTCCATCTTTTAAAATATGGATGATAGAGTTGAACATAGCATCATCCTTTAAGGAAGAAGGGCACAGTAAATTCACATTAGGATGAAACTGTATTTCTTTACTTAGTAATCATAGAGTACTTGACTGAAAATTTAAATTAATGAGGCAGTGGGAAAATTTCACTTTGCATTACAAATAGAGCAGGGAAATTATTCAGTAGAAAATGGATTTTGTAGCTGTGAATATAAACTTGTGATAAAGGTCAGAATAGTGTTTCTTTATTCTCATACTGAACATTGTACAGCTATCAGCAAAGGGATCTTTTTCATGTATTTAGATGTAGATTATGCCAAAAATAGGAAGAAAAATATGTATGCTTGCTTCTGAACTTAAAAGTAAAAACTTATGTATATAAAATTAAATTTGTGCATAATAAGAGCTTTGGCCTGTGAAATTCAAACCATCACATCAGTATTATATTAACCTAGTATAAATCTGAAGAAAACACATTGTTTTCAGCTCACTTGCTGTATGTATTTTGTTGGGCTTTGAAACTTCCTCTGTTGAATATGCTAACAAGGAATATTTGGTTTAACACAAAATGAAACTACTAATTATGAAACTCTGATATCAATAATTAGTATATTTTGCTCATAGAAAAATTTCTCTCAGATTCCTTGCTTAGGAACTGTCTGAAATAGTTAACAAAATCACTTAAAGATTGTCTTAGTAACCCAAAATGTGAAACAGAAAGGCTTTCACAAATTAAGCCAAAAATTAAGCTGTGTTTAAGCCCCTTTCTCTGTATAATGTAAAATTATACATTCAATTAAGCTGAATAAAAGGCAATGAAAATGAGCCTGTGCTCTGCTTGACTGATCTTGAAAGCTGGCCACCTGAGCATAGATAGGCTTAGAAGTTCAATCAGTACATGTGCCTCACTGCGTTCGCCTGACCTGAAGACCAACATAATTAAGAAAATGTGAAACTCATTTCAGTATTTCTTCCCTGATGCTTTAAGGTTGAGTGAAAGAGTGCAACCTTTTAAGCATTCTGCCTGGTTTTGAAAAATGAACTAATGTTTCCATCAGAATGTAGACATTGCTTCTGTTGTAAGTAACTGAAGGTGTCCCAGTAAATCATTATCTCAGCATCAACCACAGAGAGCAATCATTGACACAAGACAGATTGATAACAAAAAGCAGAAAGTCATCAAGAAAACCAGGACTTATCATCTTGCAATGACTTCATTGAATGTGGTTCAACTACTTTCTGTGTTTTGATCTTCAGTGAACTCAAACTTTAATCATCTGAATTTTAGGACTTCAGTAAATACTTCCATCGTCTCCTACCTCATAGGATACATGGCAGGTCAAGCCCAACTTCTCATACTTTTATGAGGTCAACTTTCTTGTACTTCCTCCATACTAAGGTGTTCTTTAACTCTGGATGGACTTACTTCCCCCTTTGCCTGCTCACTTCTCCATGCACTCACTTTAGTCCTCATCTTTACCATTTTATTTCCTCAGCAGCGAAATAGTGTTTCTCCATTTTTGCCTTAAGTCATTTTAGCTTTAGTTCAAGTATTAAGAAGGTTTGGTAAGGTTTTTTTTTCAAGTCAAGAACTTTCATTTTTCTTTAACTCTCAGCCTCTGCCTTGTAATTCTGAAATGGCAAACAGTCCTCTCCAAACCATTTCATGTTTCTTTTTATGTGGCTGGCCTGCAGAGTTTTACCTTCCCTGCTGCTCTTCGTCTTCCTTCAGAGCTGAGTCTGTGCTTTGTTCACTCCCCTTCTAACCTCCACTTCCTTTCTGACTTTCATTGGGTCATGCTCAAAATAGGAATTCTGTTTTTCTCTGTCTCTGTCCTCTCATGGTACACATCTCAGTCATAAAAAATCAGCAAATGGTATAAGACAGGCTATTACTGTTACTTTCAACTGGACATCTATTCAATGTCTCCAAACGTGGAAAAATACATAAACAGCTATCAAAAAGTAGCATTATATGAGAGACAGCTACTTGCCTCACAAGTATGAGGACCTGAGTGTCATCCCTAGAAGCCATGCAAAAATGCCAGATGTTGTGGCATGACCTGTAATCTCAGAACTAGGGAGGTTGAGACTGGAAGATGCCTGGGATTTGCTGGCCAGTTAATTTAATTTAATTAGTGAACTCCAGATGTTGAGACCCTGTCTCAAAAGAAGTGGATGAAATCTGAGGATGATACTTCAAGTTGTCCTTTGGCTTCAATATTCAAGTGCACGCATGTTCATGTTAATCTGTGCAATACATACCTGTAGGCACATGAACACACACGAACAGGAACATCCACAAAACATTCATTTAAAAAGGCAAGAACATACAAACTATAAAAGTCTATAAATTGGGCATATACATATATATGTATATATACATATATATATATATATATCTCAAGGTAACAATGTACTATTACTCATCTTTTTTAGCATATTGTCCACTCAATGTTATTATTGTCAATGATAAATAAAAGTTGTTTTCAATGATGTTGAAAGAAATTCAAGGGTCTGGAGAGATAAGATAAGTTGAAGATGGACTTTTCCTTTGTCTTAAATTTCTTATTATTTTGTATTATGTCATAATTTCCCACATGTCCTTGTGTTTATTAATCACACAGTAACATTCAAATGAATCAGAGTTCAAATCTTTTCTGTTAATTTAAAAGTATTTTATAGGCTGGAGAGATAGCTCAGCAGTTAAGAGCACTGGCTGCTTTTGCAGAGAAACGAGGTGTCGTTCCCAACACCCACATGGCAGCTCACAACCATCTGTAACTCTAGTTCTGGGAATCCAATGATCTCTTCTGGTCTCCATAGGCATTGCACACACATGACATGCAATACATACTTGCAGCCAAAATACTCATATATATATAAAGTAAAAATAAATAAAAATATTATTTTGGGGGGTGATGGAGTGATGACTCAGTGGGTAGGAGCACTGGCTGCTCTTCCAGAGTACCTCGGTTCAATTATCAGTAGCCACATGGTGGCTAACAACTGTCTGTAACTCTAGTTCCAGGGAAATCTAATACCCATTTCTGGCCTCTACAGGCTTTGAATGACACAGGTTCACTTGCATACATGCAGGCAAAACACTCATACACATAAAAAAATTTTTTAATTAAAAGTAAAAATATTTTAGTAGCATTACTTTCTTTAAGAGGTGACATGATTACAACGAACCATTTTGTATCGATTGGAGAATTTGGAAAGGGAGTGAATGACAAATTCACATTATAGGAACAAATTTCACATTGTTGAAGCTTGGTAGTACAGTTTTGTCAGTAAACTATACAAAAATTATATTACACATGCAGAATTTTGAATTTCTAAGATATAATTACACATTTTAGCTTGAGGATTGTATCAGGATAGTTATTACAATACTTTCTACTCCTTTTTTTCTTAAGTCCCAGACTACAAATTTTATTTCTAGACATCCAACTAGGGCATAAGTGAAGGCATACGGGGGCTCTGGAAGAATAATAGAAAAATAAAGGAAAATCTCTTTGTGTCTGGTAATCCGAGAGGTCCAACTCAAGGCCTGGAGACCCAGGACCACATGTGGGGTGAGGACCATACCTGGGCCTCAGGGTAGGTGGGAGATCCATTCCAGAGAATCAGTCCTCCCAAGATCAGAATCTGCAAATAATAGAGGCCTCCTCTCCTAAAGCCTCTGCTATACACAAACTGGGACCACAGGAGAGGAAGCTGTGGGGGATATGCTAAGTCAGAGAAGACTGAAACTGCTGCCCAACAACAGGAAGTCCTCCATGCTCTACACTGCTTCACCATCAGCCTGCTATTGGAATGTGGAACTATGGCTCACAGTAGGGTCTGAATGCTTTAGGTTCACGTGAGGAGACCAGAGCTTCAGGTCACAAGAGGGCCCCATAGCTCCAGGTTCACGCAAGGGGACCATAGCTTCAGATTCATGGGACACCATAACTTCACCTCATAGGAGGACATCTCAGCTCCAGGCTAATGGGAGCTGGCCACAGCTCCAGCTCATGTGAATGAACTAAAATTCTGGCTCATGGGAGGGACCACAACTCTATGTTCTTTGAAGATAGTTTTGAAAATTTACCAAGGCACATGCAAACAATTTGTAAGCTATAAAACTATACAAATACAAATTGTTGTGTTCACTTTATCATGTAATTTGTTTCTTTAAATTACATGCACAAACATGGCAGGAACATTCTTCTGTTTTCTCTTTAATAGCCCCTAGCAAACTCATAAGAAGAATCCAATAAATTTCAACACATGGAAGTTAGCAGATAGAGAAAATCATTTGAATAGTTCCTTTTATTTTGAGAATACACATTCCAGTATTTTTATCATTCTGTAAAATTACAGTAGAAGTAGTTAGGAAATAGCAAAGAATGACTCTATATCTGTGTTCAGACAAAAATGTTGAGGTGTAGCTAGAGTAGCAGAATGGTAGTGAATATGGGTGCAAAGCCAGAGGACATGATGATGTCATAACCTTCTGGCCTCCTTACTCTGGAAGAATTCTTTTTCCTTAATTCATGCATGTGTCTCCCTGAATGTTAATGAAAATGCTGTGTGCCCAATGAGGGAAGAAGAAAGCTAAGATTAAAAACCAACATCAGTGATGTGCATTGAATGAGCTGGTCTCACAGTTTCATGCACTGCTTCTTTAAAATGCTGATTTTTAATGATACATTAAGAGTTTCTATCTGAGGTCAAGAAGAAGTTAAAAATGGAAGAAAATGCATGCTTGAAAAATTAAACAGTGAATAGTTCTCATGGAAAACCAAAACATCTTGTCTTGTAGCTGCATTTGAAGCATGATTTTTTTTTTGCAGGAATGTAGGAATGTAATTGGCCAGTTCCCAAGGCATCATAGCCATTCTGCTCTACCTTCTCTATTCCATATCTTTGTGATATTTTGTTGCATTGTTATGGTTGGAGAATGTATTCAGTATCATGTGGATGAAATTTTAATAAATTATGAGATTATTTGTTAGTTCCTTCACTGTCATTTTGAATCTTTTTATCTTGGGGAATATGCCACTCAATATAACATTATTCAGTATCAACATAATGTCAGGCGCCAAATTCCCTATTTTACAGTGTTACAAACACCCAACACATTTTGAAAGCCTGTGATGCAGACCCATCACCAGATCTCTTCTCAATCCAAAAACAGGCCCACTAGAATGCCATTAGGAGCATTATTTCACTTTAAAACTCTCTTAAGTTAAACAAATTAGGAAAGTAAAAAATGTATGTATTACTTCCCTGGGCTACACAGCTTCCAATGTCCTGGTTCCAGCACCTTACCTGGGTAAGTCCAGCGTGCCCAGCGAGCCTTGACTCCCCCAGCCTATTTCACCACCCCTTGTCTTGGCACCACAGACACCAGGGCTACCTCTCGACCCAGAGCCGCCACTGCTTCCTGATCCTTTGCATCAGGACCAACCCATTTCCTCCCTAAGGCCTCCAGGAACCCTCTAAGCCTGGACCTGCCCTCACCTCCCTTTACTTCCCTGGGTGGCACAGGCACCAGCTTCCTGAGACCAACATCTATCCTGGGCCCTTCTCCCAGGCCAGCCCAGGCCCCAAATTCTTGACAGCAACATATTTCCTGGAGGGACCCATACTTTAGGAGAAAGCCTGATATCATCTGAGCCCTAGCTCACTTGGGCCTCTGTGGGAACTCCTGAAGACAAAAGCCATCTGGACACTCCAATATAAAGTCAAAAGAGAGAAACTGAAGCCTAGATCAACCAGCTTTTCATGCCCAAAGTAAACCACAAAGGCACATATAAAGTTTACAAGAAGAAGCAGATCTAAACTCAACAAAGGAAGGCTTGAGTCTCACACAAGAATCAGAAACTACAAAGGAAATTCACATGTCAAAGTCACAAAGAAAAAACAATAACATGAAAAACCAAAATAATATATTCCCCAACAAGTAACAATAGTCCTCTGGAGGAGTACAATCAGAACTCCCAAGACATAATACAGGACGTGGAACTCAAAAGAACAATTATAAACATGATAAAAGAATTCAGTGAATTTAAAGAACACACAAAGAAATCAAAGAACTGAAGGAAGATAGGGATAAACTTCTTAATGAATTCAGAAAAGAGTTAGAAATATTGAAGAATACTTAGGCTGAAATGAAGAAGGAAGTGAAACATTCAGTAAACCAATTGTAAACGACAGGAGAAAGCCTCACCAATAAGATGAATGAAATGGAAAACAGAATATCAAGACTGGAAGATAAAGTGGATTGAATTAGACTAGTCAAGCAAAGACTATGAAAAATTTTAAAAAACACAAGAAGGGAATATGCAAGAACTGTGTGACCCCTTAAAAACCAAACTTATGAATCATAGACATACAGGAAGGAGAAGAATCTCAAGATAATGGTATAGAACAGAACTTCAACAGGATTGTAGAAGAAAGTTTCCCCAAATTAAAAAAGACATGCTCATACAAATACAAGAAGCAAATAGACAGTACCAGAAAAGAAAATTGCCATGGCACTTTATAGTAAAGGCAATAAATGTACAGAACAAAGAGAGAATACTGAAACCTGCAAAAGAAAAACAAGAAGTCACATATAAAGGACCCATCAGAATTACAGCTGACTTATCAATGCAAACTATGAAAT
>NW_008331036.1:1498987-1509289 GCF_000622305.1 Nannospalax galili | reverse complement strand
CATTATAGTTGAAGAGGAAAGAAAACTCTTCCATGACATATATATGCTGAAAGAATTCATGTCCACAAAATCAGCCTTTCAGGGAATTTTTGAAGCAATACAAAGAGCTGAAGAAAGGAACGACTATACACAAGGGGTGACTGAACTCCCCAGTCAAAAAACACAGACTAGTTGAATGGGTTAAGAAATAAAACCCATCTTTTTGTTGTCTGTGAGAAACCCATCTCACTTTCAATGACAGGCACTATCTTAAGGTGAAAGGATGGAAAAAAATATACCAAGTGAATGGTACTAAGATAATGGCACTAAGAAAAAAGCAGGCGTAGCAATTCTAATATCTGATAAAATAGATTTTAAACTAATATTAATCAGAAGAGACAAAGAGGGCCACTTCATTCTGATCAAAGGAACAATAAACCAAGAAGATATTACAATCATGAACATATATTCACCAAACTCTGGTGTACCCAACTTCATAAAAACAGTATTACAGTACTTTAAGACCCAGATTAATCTGAACTCATTAATATTAGGGGACTTCAATACCCCATTGTTACCATTAGAAAGGTCAACAGGACAGGGATTTAACAGAGAGGCATCTGAATTAAACAATACCATGTATCAAATGGATCTTACAGACATCTACCGAGTATTCCACCCAAGCACCAGCGGACATATTTCTATTCAGTGCCCCATGGAACCTTTTCCAAAATTGACCATGTACTGGGGCACAAAACAAACCTCAACAAATACAAAAAGATTGAAATAATTCCACCACAATGCAATAAAGCTTAAATTCAACACCCAAAGAAGCCCTAGTCACCACATGAACACATGGATATTATACAACACACTCCTCAATGATGAATGGGTCAAAGGAGAAATTAAAAAAGAAATAAAAGCATTCACGGAAGTAAGTGAAAAGGACAATACAACACACCAAAACCTCTGGGACAGACTGAAAGCAGTCCTTAGAGGGAAGTTTATAGCCTTAAGTGCCTACATTAAAAAATCAGAAAGATCACAAATAAGTGACTGAACAACAAATATACCTAAAAATCTGATTAACAAGGTTTTATCTTAATCATTATATGTGGTCAAAGCATCAGAGCAGAAATTAATGAAATTGAAACAAAGAAAACAATACAAAGAATCAGTGAATCGAAGACCTGGTTCTTTGAGAAGATAAACAAGATTGATAGACGAGATGAAAGGGGACCATCATAACAGACACCAAAGAGATCCAGAGCATTATAAGGGAATACTTTAAAATCCTATATGCTATTAAATTTGAAAACCTAAAAGAAATGGACGGGTACCTAAAAGCAGAGGAACCACCAAAGCTAAACCAAGAAGAGAGTAACACTTAAACAGATCCATAGCACGTAAGGAAATTGAAACAGTAAAAAAAAAACCCCCGACAAAAAAAAAAGCCCAGGGCCAGATGGAATTACAGCAGAATTCTACCAGACATTTAAAGAGGATCTACATCCAATACTACTTAAGCTATTCAAAAAGTAGAAATGAAGGAAGAACTTCCAAATTCCTTCTATGAAGCCATCGTCAATCTAATATCAAAGCCAGGTAAAGATACAACCAAAAAAGAAATCTATAGACCTACATCTTTAATGAACATAGATGCAAATATTATCAACAAGATACTTGCAAACTGCATACAGACACACATCATAAATATCATCTACCATGATCAAGTCAGCTTTATTCCAGAGATGCAGGGATAGTTCAGAGAAGGTCTTTGACAAAATTCAACATGCATTTATGTCCAAAGTCCTAGAGGGAATTGGACTGAAGGGAACATGTCTTAACATAATTAAAGCTATCTATAACAAACCCACAGCCAACATCATTCTGAATGGAGAAAAACTGGAAGCATTCCCATTAAAAACAGGAACCAGGCAACACTGTCCACTACCTCCACTGCTTTTTAACATAGTGCTTGAAAGTCTTGCAAGAACAGTAAGACAAGAGAAGTAAATTAAAGGAGTAATAATTAGAAGAGATCAAATTATCCCTTTTTGCACATGATATTATTATATCTAAGAGAAGGCAAAAATTCCACCAGAAAACTCCTAGAAATTATTAACACATTCAGTAAAGTGACAGGTTACAAAATGAATATACAAAAGTCTGCAGCTTTTCTATATACCAATAACAAGAAATCAGAGAAAGAGTATGTGGAAGCACTCCCCTTTACAGAAGCTGCAGAAAAATAAAATAATTCGGAATAAACGTGACCAAAAGACTTTAAAGAGCTCTACAATGAAAATTTTAAATCTTTAAAGAAAGAGATTGAGGAAGACATCAGAATATGGAAGGACCTATCACGCTCATGGTTTGGAACAACTAATATTGTGAAAATGATTATCCTAGAAAAAGCCATTTATAGATTCAATGCAATGCCAACCAAAATCCCCATGACATTTTTCACAGAATTGGAAAAATGTCCTAAGATACATATGGAAACACAAAAGACCTTGGATACCCAAAGCAACTCTGAGCACTAAGAGCAATGCTGCGGGGATTACTATACCAGATATTAAACTGTATTAGAGAGCTATAGTCATAAAAACAACATGGTACTGGCACAAAAATAGACCCATAGATCAATGGAACAAAATTGAAGACCCAAATATGAGTACATTCAATTTCAGCCACCTGATATTTGACAAAGGGGCCAAGAACATTCACTGGAGGAAAGACCACATGTTCAGCAAATGGTGCTGGCAAAACTGGATCTCCACCTGTAGAAGAATGAATCTAAACCCCTATCTTTCACTTTGCACAATATCAACTCCAAATGGATCAAAGACATCAGTGTGAAGCCTGAAACTCTGAAAGGGTTAGAAGAAAACATAGCCAATAAACTAAAAGATATAGGTGTAGGAGAGGATTTTCTAAACCGGACATCAACTGCCCAGGAAACGAGGTCAAGAATCAACAAATGGGACCTCATTAAACTAAAACTCTTCTGTACATCAAAAGAAGCAACCAAGGAAGTGAAGAGAAAATCCACAGAATGGGAGAAAATCTTCACTAGCGACACATCTGACAGAGGTTTAACATCCAGAATATATAACAAACTCACAAAAACAAAGTATCAAGAAAGGAAGTAACCTAATTAAAAGATGGGAAAAGATTTCATCTTACCCCAGTCAAGACTGGCTAAGATCAAAAGAACAAAGGATACCAAATGTTGGAGAGGATGTGGGGAAAGGGGAACGTTCATCCACTGCCGGTGGGGCTGCAAACTGGTTCAACCCCTATGGAAAGCAATGTGGAGAACTCTTAAAAAACTACAAATGAACCTACCATTTGATCCAGGTATACCACTCCTTGGCATATACACAAAGAACTCATCCTCTTTCAGAGACACTGTACATCCATGTTTGTTGCTGCTCTTTTCACAATAGCTAAGAGATGGAAACAATCTAAATGTCAACTCAACTGAATATATATCCAGACATAACTACAGGAACCAGGATAATGAAGAGGAACCAGGGAAGAAAAGGGAAGAATCTGAAAGAGAAGAACAGTAGAAAACAGGTGTTAACAAGGGATATATGGATAATAATGGGGTTATTTCAAGGGGAGGGGGAGGGAAGGTTATACAAGGAGCCTGGGGATAAAGGGAAAGAAGGAGCTCAAGAGAGGAGGGACAATAGGAAAAGGGTATCATTAAGGGAGGAATGGAAAAAAAGGGGGCACCTTAAATTGGGAAACCATGGTGGAAGGGTTAGACAATTTGAGAGATAAACAATACCTAGCTAGTTTTAGAAAACCAGAGGGAACCATATTAGGCCAACAACCTACTGAAAAATTATATGTACAACCAGATCAAAGAATGTAATATATGCCTAGGCAAGGTTTATCTGAGAGCATTTGGTCTTTGCCCAAGCTCTGTCCACATGACATATAGTAAGTAAAAGTAGCAGACTGGTGGAACTAACCTTCTTGGATGTTTACCAGCCATACTTTGAGTCCTATACTAATTTTGTCAACACAGAGGAAACATTTCCTCCATGCTTCCAAGTGAAGCCAGCCATGGTTGAGTAGGACCTTTGACTTATCTTCATATAGACAGAACTGGTAAAAGAAAGGATCCAGGGGCTCCTCCCACGCCCATGTGAACCCTGAGGAACAGATCCTCAAACGACCTTAACAGTAAAAGTTAATTGTTTTATCTGGGCCAGGACCAACTGTATGGCCTTAAACACCCAAAAGGAAAGTATAACCAAAGATTAAAGGGGCCAATATAATTTCCTGAGTCCATATGTATAGTTAAAGGCTACATAACAAGCAACAATGCCAGACAGGTGATACTTTCTTTTGAGTTGTTGGCCAACGTGGCCAAAGGGATTCCCAGATAGTAACCCAGCATAGAACTTGGAAAATGAACAGCAGACCCCAATCTTATCCAAAGGAGTATTGACAACTGATTACTGCCAGATGAGGAACAGCTGACCGTCCTAAAACAAAGCACTGGAGAATGGCTTGGGGGTGTTGACAACACAGCGGACAGTAACAGGGATGACAGAGTATATGTGCTCCAGTATGTGGGAGGGGGAGGCTATGGGAGGGTACCATTTGGGAAGTGGGTATATAGATAAATAAGATTGAGTGGGATGTTCTGTATGATATACACACAGAAAAATCAACAAAATTAAAAAAAAAAGACTTCTATTTGAGGAGAAAGCATAAATATTCACTTCATGTTAAACAGTAGAGGTGATAAACATTACCATTGAAATCTACCTGATAACTGTGTATCCACACTCTCTGGTACTAAGGATCTGAGTGTAATCAACTGCGACTAGTAATCATCAGATACATAGAGATTAAAGGCACATATGCAAACATCTAAGTGTTAGTAGCATTAAAAATGTAGGAAACAGCATATTTTAAAATGAAATGGAGATCTTCTTTAAAGGGTAAAAACTCATTCAGTTTCATATCTTACAGGGTTTATACTGAGTTCAATATTGTATAACTGTATTAATTCAACTGTGAACCTAAAAATTTACAGCCACTTTTGAAAGAGATGTATCCTTGCTCTGGAGTGTGTTACTGAATATGTTAAAGCTGCAATGAAATATTTCTTCTAGTTATGTGGCTATTACATTTTTTAATTAAGAAATTAATAATTATTCAAAGCATAAAAATTTGCACCTTAGTATTTAGTAGATATGAAAAAGTTACCATTGAAATCTACCTGATGACTTTATATCCATGCTCAGATGCCAAGGATCTCAGAAAGTAACTGACTGTGATTAGCAATAATCAGATATATAGAGAGTAGAAACACATGTGCAAACATCTTAGTGTTAATTGCATTGCAAATGAATTTTTCTGTATGAAACTGCATATTTCAATAATGAAATGCAGATCTCTTTTAATGGTTAAAACTTCATTTAATTTTATAGCTTATAGGGTTTATACTGAGTACAATATTGTATAACTGTATTAATTCAACTGTAAATCTAAAAATTTACAGCCAATTTTGAAAGAAATGCAACTTAGCTCTGGAAATTGTTATTGAAAATTCCAATACTGTTGTAATGAAATGCTTCTTCTAATTATGTGGTTATTAAATAAATAATTAAAAAACCCAAACAACCAATTAGCCAAACAAATAAAACAAAGCAAACAACACCTCACACCCACTGGCTTTTCAGTGGAAAAATGTTTTGGTATTTTTTTGCTGTTACAGAATTTGAGACCACCAGGAAAAGACCACCAGACTACTAGACCCAACTCAGATAGTAATTAGCCAAATTTTATTAGAGCTGTAGCTGGCAGGCAGCATCCAGAGGCCAGAGAAGGGAGACTGGTGTGTGTGGAGTCTTTTAATGGCAGAAACTCAGGGCTGGAGAGATGGCTCAGTGGTTAAAAATACTAATTATTTTTGCAGAGGACCTGGGTTCAAATCCCATCACCCACATGGCAGCTAACAACTGTCCGTAACTCCAGTTCCAAGGGATCCAACAGCCTCTTCTGTCCTCCATGGGCATTCATTGCATGACATGGGTGCACTTAGCTACATGCAAGCATAACACTCATACACATAAAATAAAAATAATAAATAAAACATTTAAAAAAGGCAGAAAGCACAAGCTACTTCATTTCTATGGTATTGGCAGTTACAGGGACAGTGGGTCACACCAACCCTTCAATGCAGCAATAAGCAAGTTTACAGAAGACAAAACCGGCAGTGGTTAGTCATTTTCTTAACAGATATATAGAGACCTTGACAGTAAGGTGCTTTCTGATTATTATTATTTCAGCATATTATCAAGAAAGACAGGATATTGTCTGGGTTAATTTTCCTTGGGCAAGCAAGAAACATAGCTGCAATGTCTGGGTGGTGATATTCCTTTCTGTGATCAGCTATTTCTAAAAGGAAAACAAACTTCTGGGGGAAGTGACTTCCTGGAAGTAAGTTCAGACCTTGAGCTGGCTGCTTCTCTGGTTTTTAAAGTCTAAGGTGCTTACTTTATGCAAAATGGAGTCACTCTAGTCATTACATTACCATCCTCAAATACAAGTAGTGTACTGCTGTGGAGCTGCTTTTTAAAAAAAATTTTATTTATTTATTTATTTAAAATAACACAGGCTATTGCCATGGTCCTTGATTATCTCCCAGAACTCAAAGGTAAGACCCTATTCCTGAATACAGGACCTACTTTGGACACAGTTCTTGGAGCAATGGAGCTGGAACTGACCTGGATATCTCCTCCCTGAAGATTAACTATCATAGTTTTAGAGGATACTGTGCAAGCTGCAAGTTGTAGAGAATAAGAGATTTCAGAGTACGTGTCCCTGGATAGGACTCCTGTATTAAACCTCACCCACCCATGGCTCAGGGACTATTGCAGAAGAGGAAGCAGAAAGATTGTAAGAGCCAGGGCTGGTGCATGAACGTAAGGAAACAGAGGTTTTCAAACCTCGGGGAACTCACTCATATGAACTTGCAACAATGGTGACAGCATGCACAAGACCCATGCTGACTCAAATAAAAATCTAACATAGAACTGGGGAAATGCACAGAAGACCCCAACCTTAGCAGAAGAACTATTGACAACTGATTACTGTGGGGTGAGGGACAGTAGATCTTCATTAAGGGAGTGACTCTAGATAAGCTGACTAGACTCCAGTGAATGAACTTGCACTGAGGGAACTTATACCCAGATGGGTACAAATGCTTGACTCCATAGGGCCTTAGCAGTTATGACAGAATGCATGAAATCTGGCGAGGGGGGTTCTTGGGGAGTGTGAATGGGGGGATGTCTAAATTTGATTAAGATTTAGCATATGAAATGCACAAAGACTGAATAAAAATGCATTAAAAATGTTAAAAAATGTATGTATCAGTCTTTAGACTATCCACTTTTGCTGGATAGCTTTTGCTGTCATCTGGACATATCTGGGAAGAGGGAACCTCAATTAAAGCATTTCTTCCAGGTGTATCATATTCATCTAACAAAATGCTTGCAATGGGCTTCCTTATTGGGGCTGATAACCTCTCCAGCCACAGGGGTTGGCCTGGACTACAGCACCAGATGTGTGTTTCACCCCTAGAAGTGAGCCTTATCTAATTAGAAGTTTGTGGGTTATACATATGTTAGTTGAGCCATAATTGCACCAGCAGGCATATCTTGCTTGGCATGTCAATAGCATGCAGCATGCAGAGTCCACTGTTGAGGAGAATTATAGTGGATCATTCTCTTCTAGCCATCTTCATAGCGCCTTCTGGCACTATGAAAGCCATCCATCCAGTGGCAGGGAGTTTGGAGCTTTGTCTCGGCTTTGTCTCTCTCTCTCTCTCTCCCCCATGCTCACATCATAAAAGCTCAATAAAGGCTCATATCAGTGTCTTTAGCAATATGGCCTTGCTGACTTTTTATGGTGTACATCCAACATTAGTGGCAATAGCCTTTTATTTTGAGGACCTCTAGGACCTCTCTAGCCTACAGCTCATGAGAGGCAACCTACCCCTGGTACTGGAATTTTTACTTAACAATTGTATAGTTTTGGGGAGTCTTTATTTTTATTTTAATACAGGATTAGGCTGTTGTAGACTTTTCCCAACTAGAATCGTGGGTATCACTTGTATCTTATCCAACCCTAAAGCTCCCCTAAATTTAATAGCTATGGTGGGCCTTTGTTTCCTCAGGTGTACTTGATATCTCTCAAATGGGTTACACATCTGTAAAACACTCAAAGGTTAACATCATATATTAAATCAATCATAGACAAGGTGTGACACAGTGTGGAAAGATTTTATCCACTTGTTTTTTCTCAACAGTTCTCTCTTGAGATCTCTGTTGTTGTGTTGGATAGCTTTAGTGTCAACTTGACACACCTGGGTTGAGGGAGCCTCAATTGGGGAATTGCCTCTATTGGACTGGCCTGTGTCCATGTTTGCCGGGCATCTTCTTGATGAGTGATGTGGGAGAGCCCAGCCCACTGTGGGTGGTGCCACCCCTGGGCAGGTGGGCCTGTGTTGCATAAGAAGGCGGGCTGAGCAGGGGCCCAGGAGCAAGCCAGTAAGCAGTGTTCCTCCATGGCCTGTGCTCCAGCTCCTGCCTCTAGGTTTCTGCCCTGAGTTCCTACCTTGAGCTCCCTGATAAACTGTGACCCAGGAGATATAAAATAAATAAAGCCTTTCCTCCTCAAGTTGATAGTGGTCAGAGTGTTTTGTCACATCAGTGGAGAAACTAGGACAAAAATTGTTACCAGAGAGTAGGGTACTGCTGTGACAGACCTGACTTAGCTGTTTTGGGGAGGACTGTGGAAGTGTTTGGAACTTGGGCTGGAAAAGCCATTGAGTGCTTAGAGTTTGTTGCTGTAGAGCACAAACAGTTATGCTGAAAGAGTTGTGGACAATGGAAGCCTGGATTGTGAAGCTTCAAAGGAAAGCATAGACTATCAGTGCTGTTTGGGTGATGTTTTGAATTGAGAGTCTATGGGTTCTGGTTGGCTGGGGCTGAAGAAAAGCTGTGATTAAGAAGAGACCAGAACCTGAATTAAAACCTTTGCTTTACTGGGACAATTGATGCTGGTTAGCTGTGGCTGAAAAATCAGCTGTAAGTAACAAGAGACCAGCATCACTGTGGTGAAATCTTCTGGGTGGTATTTCCTCAGGATCAGCACACAGAGGGGACCCAAACCTCTGTCTCTAACTGAAAGCAGGACTTGGTAATGTGTGAGAGGCCCCTGAATGGTTCTGGTGATGAAAATGAGAAGGGTTCACAGAAAGCACCTGAGGCTTGGCACTCTGAGAGGCCAGGAAAGACCATAGGTGAAAGTGCACCTTAAGTTGTAGTGAAGATCCCAGGATCGAAGGGGTCCTGTAGAGAATCTGAGGTGTTGCACTCTGAGAGGCCAGAAGAGAGCATTGGTGAGGGTGCAGCCTCAGTTTCAGTGGAGACCCCAGGTTTTGGAGATGCCAGGACCATGGGATGACCACCAAGGACAGCAGTAGGTGTGGAATGGTGCTGGCTTGGATCTGCGAGACAAGCTGTTTGCTATGGATGGCAGAGTCAGAGAAGTGGAGCTGCCAGAACCCTTTGGATCCCAGAAATTGTGAGTGAATCCCAGATGTCCAGCCTTGAGCTACTTTGCTGGATTTTGGTTTTGCTTAGGTGTGCCTAATTTTTCCCTTTGAAATAAGACAGTACTTGTTTTGGATTTTACAGAAGCCCACCTATGGGAGACAGGCTTGAGCCTAGGGTGAAAGTCTTATTGACAGCCATACCACAGGCCTGAGGCAATGGCTGGACTTCTGGAGCCACAAGGAACGCCTTGTGGCATTTGCTCCCATTGGCAGATCATGAGACTGATGCTTATAGCTCGCCACTCCCTAATCACCACCCTTGGAATTCCAAATTGCAACACTTAGATATTACAACAGTCAGGGTCATGTGGTTTCCAGGAATCCAGCCTGTGCAGTCTGAAACCCACTATGCTAATGAGGCATCCTACCCGCTATTCTGTGATAGGATAAGTCTGTTATGCTAATATGACACTGTCTTTTATGCTAATAAGGTATCCTACTTGCTGTGCTGTGATTGGACCACTGCCCCTCTATAAGCTTGTGCCTTCCTGCAATAAAACAGACCTGTGTCACTGAGCCTGGTCTCCTGTGTCTGAATGTGGCTCCACTGACAGTCTCTTCACCAGCCCTGGGGTCCGGCACCGGGCAGAAGCGGCAATGACAGGAGGCAGCACAGGGCAAGCAGAAGAGCTGCCTCAGCACCAGGCAAGCAGAAGAGTGGCCTCAGC
>NW_008331036.1:1495040-1498724 GCF_000622305.1 Nannospalax galili | reverse complement strand
AGTGTCAACTTGACACACCTGGGTTGAGGGAGCCTCAATCAGGGAATTGCCTCTATTGGACTGGCCTGTGGCCATGTCTGGGAGGCATCTTCTTGATGAGTGATATGGGAGAGCCCAGCCCACTGTGGGTGGTGCCACCCCTGGGCGTATGTTTCATAAGAAGTCAGGCTGAGCAGGGGCCTGGGAGCAAGCCAGTAAGCAGTGTTCCTCCATGGTCTGTGCTCAGGCTCCTGCCTCCAGGTTCCTGCCCTGAGTTCCTACCTTGGGCTCCCTGATGAACTGTGACCCAGGAGATGTAAGATAAATAAACCCTTTCTTCCCCAAGTTCATTGTGGTCAGAGTGTTTTGTCACATCAGTGGAGAAACAAACTAGGAAGTACCATAGCATGGATAAGAGGCATTAATTCAGTTACTTCTTTACTATCTTTAGTTATCTTTTTGAAGCCATTCTTCTGTCTGGGGATTTTACATGGAATCCTCCTGTATCATTTATCTTTGTTAAACTCATGGGTGCTGGATGAAGTTGCCTGACCCTGCACTGGGTCTTGTACCCTGCTGCACCAATTGGTTCCCTGAGTCAGGTAGGCCATGGGTCTGCCTCCTGGCCATGGCCCATTTCTTCTATCTCTTCATTGAACATAACTGGCTGCTTGGGAGGCCCTGGTGGGGAAAATTGCCTCCACCCCTAGTATAACCTTTCTCAGGAGAGAAATGTACCTTGTTTAATCTTTGGGGATCCTTAACCACCCCAGGGAAAGTTTTTATATCCTGTTGTTTGTATTCCTTTTGTGAACTGTTCCAGAAACTACTTAGTACAGAATTTGTTTTTTGGCATTTTTTTTTTTAGGAACTTTGGCTAGATGTAAATCTTGCCATATTTGCCTTCAAGTAACCCAAATGGACCTCTTTTTCTGTTTTGTCTTTTTTATATCTCTTGTAGCTTGTTCTATTATTTTATGGACATGTTTACATGCTGGTTCGAGTCATGTAGATCTGCCAAAGCCTCCCTTACTTTAAAAAGATCCTTCCCCATTAAGGTACTTAGCAAAACCATTAAAGCTCCATACCATTCTTGAGATCCCTGTTGAATCAAGTTTTTCTTTAAATCTCTGGTGAACACAGTCCTATCTGGCCCAGCAAACTGGGCATCATATAATGCTTTCCATATACCTAGTTCTCTTAGTAATGCCTGTCCCTCTTCTATGGTCCTGCATCCCCTGCTAGCCATGAGAGCGTCCATTGGTGATGACCAAGTATCTTTAATGCCTCACACAAGCCATTCCATTGGGGACTGCTTCCCCTTGTACTACATCAGGTTATATAGCCTATCTCTCAAGGAAGGATTTAATTCTTCTGAAGCACTTAAACTAGTATCATTTGCTCCCACATCACATATTCTCACAAGCCACATGGGTCAGGGCTCCTTCATTGCTTGTTTGAAAGTCTTCCCTTGTTCCAGTAGTTCCAGTGTGGAGTATTTTCTGCTGGCTGCTGTTCTTTGCATTGGATGTTATTAAGGTCTCCATCAGCATGTTGAAACATGACTTTTTCCTCTCTTTGTATTAAATGTCTAAGTCGTTTCCTTTCTCATTACTGACTTCTTCCATGAGTCCCATGTCTTATGGTACCAGGATGAGCCTTATATTACAGATCTAATCTGGGCTCTCTTTCTTTGGTCCCCCAGCCTTAATCAAGTTAAAATCCCCACTTCCTTTTCTCTCTAATGCAGTTTACTTGCAAATTTTGAGTCCAATACTGAATAAACCAGTAATTCCTTCCTTATCTTTTCAGTATCCCATCAGGCTATCATCTCTGATTCAGACAAGTCTTTTATTATGCAAAGAAGTGTCCATGCAGCTTCAGCAGCTTCCATTTTGAATCTTGATCCCATCTCTGCTTCTAACTTGTAAAATTATTTCTAGACCTTCCACAGTCCTTAAAGAATTTCCATACACATACAGTGGAGGCCTGATCTCTTAAGCAGGTGTGCTACTTTATACCATGTACAAGATGGTTGCCACCCAGGATTTCCCCCACTGAACTCGTCCGCTTAGGTTGCCTCATTTTAGATACATATCTCTCTGTGTTGCATAATCCATGTGACTGTTGATACCCCCAGTAAGCTTATGGGGATAGCCTACCATGTCAATATTTCCTCTCTTTACACTCTCCCCTCACCCAACTTTGCTTCGGTCTTTTTCCATATCAGAGACATCATCATTGTTCTTCCCAAACTCCACCAGTTTGTCATAGCCCATGTATCCTGCCAACTATGCCAATTGTAAGTCCAGTTTATTTCTAGGAGGCACACACATGGTTCCCTTACCACCCACAGACCAATATTCTTCCAATATACAGTTTAGGGATTAAAGACATTTATTTGGGCTTGTCAACAAAGTTTATGATGATGGGGTGTGGTTATCTACAAAGGCATGGACACCCATTGGCTTTTTTCCCTACATCTTGGCTGAGATTTCCTGATTTGCACCCATCAGCACCCAGCCTAGGATGATGACACTCCCACCTCCTCCCTGGCTTTTTCCATGTCTATATTTAGACTCTCCCCCTCATGCAATTGAAGCTGACTGATTGGGTGGGAGGGGTAACTATCTCACTTGCTTTCTATCAAGTCTTTTAGGGTTCAAACATCCATCTCTTGTTGGTCCTTTAGAGAACATACCTATCCAACAATGTAAAATCTATCAAACAATGTAAAATATTTTACAACGAACTAGCCATTTTTTTCATTTGGAACATTATCAAGAAATAAGTGATTTAACACCAATCATCAAAGCAAAAAGTATAGCTTCACATGTGTGGTAAACATGCTAGTTTGCAATTTGCTTCTCAGTAATCTTTATACATGAATTCTGTTTAAGCATTTAGTTAATGATATTAATAATAAATTACTAGCATTAATTATTTTTTAGTGTGATACCTTCTTTCAAGTCCACGGTGGGATTATTGTTCTTTATATTCCAGGTTTTCTTGTTGTTCTATTTTTTATAAAATGGACAGTCTTTTTATTTTTTCCTTGGGTGTTAAATCTTACAATAGCTTTTATCATTTAAATGAAAAGTCTTTGGTCTCATGATTTTTGTCTATCAGCTAAAATTGAAACAATATTTTATTTATTATTTTATGTGTATGAATGTAAATGCCTACATGAATGTAAGTGCACCTGTATGACACAATGCCTGAGGATGTCAAAAGAGGGCATCAGATCCGCTGGAACTAGAGTTACAGACAGTTGTTAGCCACAAGTGGGTGTTGGGAATTGAACCCAGGTCCTCTGCAAGAGCAGCCAGTATCCCTAAGCACTGAGCCATCTCCCCATCCCCTCTAGCAAATAAAACCTTTATTTTACAATTAGAAACTGACTCCAAATTTTGGTTCTTAATTTTAACATGAAAATTAGAGCACCACTAATGCAGAGTTCTACAATTACAGTTGATAATAGTAAATGAAATTTGGGAATTGAACCCAGGTCCTCTGCAAGAGCAGCCAGTATCCCTAAGCACTGAGCCATCTCCCCATCCCCTCTAGCAAATAAAACCTTTATTTTACAATTAGAAACTGACTCCAAATTTTGGTTCTTAATTTTAACATGAAAATTAGAGCACCACTAATGCAGAGTTCTACAATTACAGTTGATAATAGTAAATGAAATAATTTTAGTTTTTT